>NC_079196.1:217934127-217976627 GCF_029499605.1 Hyla sarda | reverse complement strand
GCGACAGGTGTGGGGGCACAGGTCTAGTCAGGTCTAGTGCATGCTGGGAGTTGTAGTTTTGCATCATTTAGAGAGCTACAGGTTGGGGAAACACAGGTCTAGAGTGTGATGGGAGTTGTAGTTTCGTACCAGCTAGAGAGCCACAGCTTTGATAATGCTAGTCAGGTAAAGATCATGATGGGAGTTGTAGTTTCGTACCAGCTAGAGAGCCACAGCTTGGATAATGCTAGTCAGGTAAAGATCATGATGGGAGTTGTAGTTTTGCAACAGCTATCTCTGAATAGACCAGCGTTCCCCTGACCTGTGCTTTCCAGATGTTGCACAACTACCACTCCCAGCATGCCCTAACAGCATTTAGTGGTCGGGCCTGCTGGCAGTTGTAGTTTTGCAACAGCTGAAGTGCCACTGGTTGGCTAATGGTTTTCCCATATAGAGCATGATGGGAGTTGTAATATTGCAAAATCTGGAGAGCCACGGATTAGGTAACACTAGTCATATACAGAGCATGATGGGAGTTGTAGTTTTGCAAACAGCTGAGTAGACCAGTGTCGTCCCCCCCCCCCCCCCCCAAACCTGTCTTCTCCAGTTGTTTCCAAACTACCACTCCCAGCATGCCCTAACAAGCTTCAGTGGTTGGGCCTGCTGAGAGCTGTAGTTGAGGAGCAGCTGAAGTGCCACTGGCCTGCTAACAGTCAGATGTAGAGCATGATGGGCGTTGTAGTTCTGCAAAAGCTGAAGTGCCACTGGCCTGCTAATAGTAGTCATATATACAGCATAATGGGAGTTGTAGTTTTGGACCAGCTGCAGATCCACAGGTTGGATAACTTGTCAGATATACAGCATGATGGGAGTTGTAGTTTTGTAACAGCTATATCTGAATAGATCATTATTACCCCCCCCCCCCCCCCCCCCAATCCTTTTCTCGATTAGCCTTTAGTGACCGGGCCTTCTGGGAATTGTAGTTTAGCAACAGCTGGAGTGCCACTGGTTGGCTAAGTATAGTCAGATATAGAGCATGATGGGAGTTGTAGTTTAGCAACAGCTTTATCTGAATAGACCAGTCTTCCCCTCTCTAGATGCTGCCAAACTACCGCTCCCAGCATGCCCTAACAGCCTTCAGCAGTCATGCTGGGAGTTAAAGTTTTGCAACAGCTGGAGGTCCACAGTTTGGAGAGCACTGCTATACAATATGTGTGAACATACCCTAAAAAAAATATGTGTAGCCTTTCAGGGTCAGCGGAAAGCATTGTAATGGAAGCAGTCAGCGCTCTTCACATGGTATTTAAAGACACAAAGCCTTGTGTTTTCCGGAATTTTTTTGTTTTTGTTTTGTTTCTTTAAAGCAGTGTTTCCCAACCAGGGGGCCTCCAGCTGTTGCAAAACTACAACTCTCAGCATGCCCGGACAGCCAACGGCTGTCCGGGCATGCTGGGAGTTGTAGTTTTGCAACAGCTGGAGTCCCACTGGCTTAGGAAACACTGCTCTAGTGTTCGCCAGGGACAAGTTTTACCATGTAGATTGACCTTTAGATTTGGGGCGTCTGCATCCTTCTAGTTGCCCCCTCAGGTGTAGCCCCCTTGGCCCCTCGTACAGTAGGGCCCCTTGCTCTCTCTCTCTTAGCTTACGTGTACATCTCACCTCAGCCTCATCCTCCTGACAGATGGTGAAATAGTTTCGCGGTAACGTTATGTTGTGACTGAATTTCAGTTGCGCCCCGGGATAGAAGACAAAATAGTTTTGCAACAGCTGGAGGCACATTGGTTGGGAAACACTGCTTTAAAGGGAAACTCACTGTACAGTTCTAGTAGAGGGGGACACGACTTCTCCGGCCTGGGTGTGAAGGGGTTAAGCGTCGACATTTTAAAAAACATTTTTTTTTATTGTCTCCGAATAGAGAAGCGTGTCGCTACGTGCCGCAGCCAGTGTTACGATGTGCATTCCTCAGGGCCTGCGTTCTACCTGAGCGGCGGCATCTGTCTGTAGGCGCCAGCCTCCCAAAAAAAAAATAATAATTGTCTGCCACACAAGAAAAAATAATTAAAAAGCGAGAAAAAAGACAAAAAAAATTAAATTATATGTATTTTCTCTCTTGTCTCCGGTCGGGGAGAACTGAAGCCACAACATGGAACCTGCAGAGCAGCCCCCTCCCTCCCCTCGGAGAATACTACACCGACCGCAGCCGGGGACACTACAAGGGGTTGACAAACCTGTCTAAATGATTAATGATTTTTGTTGCCGTGCACAATGATGCCCTCCTGGTATCCCGGCAACCGGTGACAGGTAACAAGCCATGAATTCAGGACACCCATGACCCCACTCTACAATGTAGGGAGGGTCGAAAAGGAACCATCAAACCTATGTGCCTCTTCCGGTCTAAGGGGGAGATTTATCAAAACCTGTCCAGAGGAAATGTTGCCCAGTTGCCCATAGCAATTAGCAAGTAATTCTTAAAGGGGTACTCCGCTGCTCAGTGTTTGGAAGAGACTGTTCCGGACGCTGGAGCCGGCGGTGGGAGCTCATGATGTCATAGCCCCGCCCCTCATTATGTCACGCCCTGCCGTCTCAATGCAAGTCTATGGGAGGGGACGTGACAGCCATCATGCCCCCTCCCATAGACTTGTATGATAGGTCAAGTTGTGACGTCGTGAGGGCGGGCGGGGCTATGACGCCACGAGCTCCCGGCGCCGGCTTCAGCGTTCGGAACAGTTTATTCCAAATGCTGAGCAGCGGAGTACCCCTTTAAGGCCTCATGAACATGACCGCACTATGGCTCCTCCTTTACGCCACCTACAGCCACCTGTATGTCACGCCCCCCTCCCTTAGGCTTGCATTGAGGGGGCGGGGCGATGACATCACGAGCTGCCGGCTCCAGTGTTCGCAACGGTTGGTTCCAAACGCTAAGCAGCGGAGTACCCCTTTAACCAGGAAGCTCTGTATGAACACAGTATCGGTTGGTTGAACAGCACATAATGGTGGGCGCGATGGTACCAGTTACCCCCCCTGCGGTGCCTGCGTCTGGGCACAATAGCTTCATTTTGAATGTTTGCTCCAAACAATATTTTTTTTCTGCCTTGGTAGTAAATAACCCAATAGGGGGCGGCATCTATTGCTGCTGGTTTCTTCCTTATGCAAGACATGTAAATAAGAGGGAAGAGTCGTGCAGACAATTACGGCGACGCTGCACGTACGGCCGCGGCCATAACCGGTAATTATCAGCACTCTCCTCTTTTATTGCTCTGATGTTCAGACGACTTAATAACCCAACAGAAATACTTGCGGGGACCTTTGTTGTGGCCCCCGGGTCCCATCCTCCTTTTTAATCTTGGTTCGGAGTGTTGTTTAGACAGAGCAGACACATTCCCAGTCCTGGTGTAATGTTACCTTTCCTCTCGGATTGCATGCCAGTCTATAGCTGCCGATCCGGGGCACTGTAACCCTATTACCATGCTGAGCCTACGACAGCTATATTTTACCCTCTGTGGATGAATGCAGTCGCTGACAAATGTAATGAATCCAGATGGAACTGTAGGCGCTGCGGAATCTGTAGGCGCTATATAAATAAATAAATAAAAATTGCTGCACGACCCTACATGTAGATATATAAATGATTACAGGTGAGGTCTGATAAGACAAGGGGTCTTACCACAAGAGGGCAATTCCACTGTGGCTCTATAAAAATGTTCTAAGAGGCTACTTTTGGGTAGTGTACCTTATGGTGAGAGATTAGTGACTGCTGGATATGCCTCTCTATGATGCATTGTAAGACCTTTTACCCAATTGATAGACTTCTAGAGGAGGCGCATCACAGGACTTAAAGGAAATCTGTCACCAGTGTAACCTGCACTAACCTGTTGGTACCGACAGGTAGTGCAGGTGACACTGATGACAACAGTACTTACCTTGTCCTGTTCCGTGGCGGGGATCTCCTGTAATCTCCTCTGTTAGCTTAGCTCCGGGGGCCTAGTTTGGGGCATGGGCGGAGCTTAGTGACATCACCGCTGCTGCTCCCTGCTCGGTCCCGCTGTTAGAGATTACAGATTACAGGAGATCCCTTTACGGACCGGGACAAGGTAAGTACCGTTGTCACCAGTGTCTCCTGCACTACCTGTCAGTACCAACAGGTTAGTGCAGGTGACACTGGTGACAGATTTTCGTGAAAGGAGCTATATAGTCATAACAATGCATTGCCGCCATCTAGGCAGTTCTGACCAAGCTGTTAAGAGGTGTTGGGAGAAGTGCTTATATGAGGGGCACACATGGCCAACAGACTCCGGACGGCCCAGACAGATCACCAGTAGAGGGGGTTATTTGATCCACCGAAAAGCATGAGCATCTCCCATAGTTTCTTTGTCCACCATCCAGATACAGGGGACCCCTTTTATTACACCCCCGTATGTGCTCGGACTTAGTAGAAGGATATTTGATGTCACGCCACCCATATCATGTCCTGTCATTGACAGCAGCCACCATTACCTTTTATTTGCAGAGGTCTCATAAATGACTGCTATGGACTGGAATCATATCTTGTAATACTGCTCATATATACAAGAATATAACTACTATAATACTGCCCCTATATACAAGAATATAACTACTATAATACTGCTCCTATATACAAGAATATAACTACTATAATACTGCTCCTATATACAAGAATATAACTACTATAATACTGCCTCCTATATACAAGAATATAACTACTATAATACTGCTCCTATATACAAGAATATAACTAATATAAGACTGCTCCTATATACAAGACTATAACTACTATAATACTGCCTCCTATGTACAAGAATATAACTACTATAATACTGCTCCTATATACAAGAATATAACTACTATAATTCTGCTCCTATATACAAGAATATAACTACTATAATACTGCTCCCTATATACAAGAATATAACTACTATAATACTGCCCCCTATATACAAGAATATATCTACTATAATACTGCTCCTATATACAAGAATATAACTACTATAATTCTGCTCCTATATACAAGAATATAACTACTATAATACTGCTCCCTATATACAAGAATATAACTACTATAATACTGCCCCCTATATACAAGAATATAACTACTATAACACTGCTCCTATATACAAGAATATAACTACTATAATACTGCTCCTATATACAAGAATATAACTACTATAATACTGCTCCTATATACAAGAATATGACTACTATAATACTGCTCCTATATACAAGAATATAACTACTATAATACTGCCCCTATATACAAGAATATAACTACTATAATACTGCTCCTATATACAAGAATATAACTACTATAATACTGCCCCTATATACAAGAATATAATTACTATAATACTGCCCCTATATACAAGAATATAACTACTATAATACTGCCCCCTATATACAAGAATATAACTACTATAATACTGCTCCTATAAACAAGAATATAACTACTATAATACGGCTCCTATATACAAGAATATAACTACTATAATACTGCTCCTATATACAAGAATATATCTACTATAATACTGCTCCTATATACAAGAATATAACTACTATAATACTGCTCCTATATACAAGAATATAACTACTATAATACTGCCTCCTATATACAAGAATATAACTACTATAATACTGCCTCCTATATACAAGAATATAACTACTATAATACTGCTCCTATATACAAGAATATATCTACTATAATACTGCTCCTATATACAAGAATATATCTACTATAATACTGCTCCTATGTACAAGAACATAACTACTATAATACTGCCTCCTATATACAAGAATATAACTACTATAATACTGCTCCTATATACAAGAATATAACTACTATAATACTGCTCCTATATACAAGAATATAACTACTATAATACTGCTCCTATATACAAGAATATAACTACTATAATACTGCCCCTATATACAAGAATATAACTACTATAATACTGCTCCTATATACAAGAATATAACTACTATAATACTGCTCCTATATACAAGAATATAACTACTATAATACTGCTCCTGTATACAGGAATATAACTACTATAATACTGCTCCTATATACAAGAATATAACTACTATAATACTGCTCCTATATACAAGAATATAACTACTATAATACTGCCTCCTATATACAAGAATATAACTACTATAATACTGCTCCTATATACAAGAATATAACTACTATAATACTGATCCTATATACAAGAATATAACTACTATAATACTGCCTCCTATGGAGTGAACCTGAGAATTCTTCTGTAGTACTGTAGGTGTTTGTCCTTTATCTGTAGGACTTGTTGTGTACACGTAGCTGATAAGATCCGCTCTGGTTTTATGACCTCTTATGGTATCTTTATCCTCACTATTACCTCTCGGTTTCTCTTTATAGGGAAGTGACAGTCGCTGTCATGAGTTGTGAAAGTCTCATTTTTCGTCGGGTTGATATGTGTTTATCATGGGAGTTTTCCCGCCGATAAGCCGTGCTGCCCGAGGACTTTGGAACCATCCTGGTCTGTAGCCTGGTGCGCCCTGGTGTCTTATAAGGGCACGGTGTTTGGGCAGAAATATACTGTATACCCTCAGTAATTGGAATCAGATGGAACGGAGCCGAGGAGTCTTACGTGTCCTCTTCTCCCACCAACCACAGGCCGGTGCATCGTGGGAGCTTCTGCCTCGCTCTCTGGGTTAATAGTGGACTCTGTATCTTCAGCTGCTTCCCATGGACCTTGTGTTGTGTCTCCAGGAAGTAGGGGGGATGGGATCCGTCCCTGAATGGTTAAATTAACACACAGTCTATGTATAAATAGAATAGATGGCAGGCGCTCCCAGGACGATGCCGTATTATTTTATATATATATATTTTTGTATTTTTTTTTTACGAAAAAAACAAGATCTAGACTTTATCAGTGCAATGATCTGTAGAGAGGAAAATATCCAGATCAGCCAATGGTAGACCGAAGTATGGATGGCACAAGACCCAGATTGTACCCAGAATCCCTGTTATTGTGTGCCGACCTTAACCTTAATGGGAAATTGCTATTTCTAGGGCTACACAATTTGGGGGAAATGTATGATTCCGATTTTAGAGGTAATTATTGCGATTTCGGTACACAATATAATAAACAAATGGTAAAATACCACTATTTCCTGTCCCCTCCCCCCAAATTTCACGTATCCCCCATTTCATTTGTATCCCCCCATTTCATGTCCTCAACCCCCATTTCACATCTCCCTCATTTCTCGGTCACACCCCCTATTTCATGTTACATCCTCCCATGCCACAACCCCCCATGTCACATATTCACATATCCCCCCCCCCCCATGTCACATATATCCCATTTCGTGTCTGCACCCCCATGTCACACATCCCCCATTATTATTGTGCCGAAGCGCAGGTGAAAACATAAAATTACCCAATATTCACCTTTCCCCATTCCCCCGTTGGTCTGCCGCAAAATCCCGTTCTCTTCTGTGCAGTCTGGTGTCTTATGGGACTTGCAGGACCTTCCTGCTCAGCCAATCACTGGCCTGACCCATGATGCCACTGTGGCCACTGATTGGCTGAGTGGGAAAGGTCCTGGAACCAGCTGGTTTTCAGGAGCACAGAGAAGATACCTGGACCACACTGAGGAAAACTTGGTCTGCGGCAGACATACGGGGGGCCGGGGCTAGGAGAGCATCATGTTTTAATGTTTTCCCCACGCCCATATTATTTCTTAGAACAGTGCTTCCCAACCAGGGCTCCTCCAGCTATTGCAAAACTACAATTCCTAGCATGCCCGGACAGCCAACGGCTGTCCGGGCATGCTAGGAGTTGTAGTTGTGCAATAGCATGATGCAGCATTTGCATTTCCGCGGTGGTCCAGACCCTGCGTGCGTGATCTAGTAGTGGGCTGCCGCAGGCAATTGTACATTTTCCCAGTGGCTATATCACAATTCGCAAAAATCACGATTGCGATATAGCATTCAGCCCTAGTTTGTTCGAATGTTGGTCGGACATTGGTCACCAGGACGCACTCTCTTAAATTAGGCAACCTGCAAAGAGACCTAAAAGAGGTTTCTGAAAATAAGCAGCGCCTGGTAGAGAGGTAACCAGGAGCCTTGGCAGAACTCTTGAGTTGTAGGATCGGGTGTGGAAGAAAGACTACACAGATTATTCCAAATCGAAAGGACTTTGCAGCACTTTGTTGCCCCTCGGGGACAGTTTTGCAGACGTCCGTTCCTGTGAGCGTCTGGCACGCTTCAGTGCCACAAGATGATTTTATGCTAAATTTCCCATAAACTATAAAAGATTTGCCAGTAACTACCCGGTAACGTTCTGGATTTGTGGTCCTCTTCTGTTACATTGTTAAATTTTTATTCAGCCATGTCTGTTTCTTTCTTGGCTGTTGGCCACCATTATAGTACCCAGGACCGGCGTCGGCAGCAGGCAAACTGGGCTGGGCCCCCTATGGTTGGCAGTGTACATGAACTGGCTTAGGGTGGAGTCGACAAGGAACTCAATGTGACAGTAACATTGGTACATCCTTACTCACATCTGGATTAGACATTTGGGGCACTAAGGGAGTTAGGTAGTGGCCCATGCAGAAGGTGATGTAACTAAGCAGCCTTGTTACCCAGCTTTTCCTGATACAGGTCCAAAGGTGGCCATAAACATTAGATAGGAGGTTTGTGGTTGACCATATTGGACCATATAAGGAGTTACGATTGGTTGAAGTGGCCATACACAATCAGATGAAGATCTTTCTTGCAACGTCCTGAGACCATTCTTTCTCAAAGGGTTGTTCGTGGATGAAAAATATTTTGGCCAATATTGTTTGATAATTTCGAAGCTTGATGAGGATGTTCTGGCTAAAGATGGCCGCACCTGTGCATGGACTACTCTCTTTTGATTTATACACATGAATGATTGGCTTTGGTGGGTCGGTCATTTGTTTGGTTCGAAGAGAGAGCATAATAACCTGGGAGGTAGAAAGTCAAAGAATTGGGCAAAATTTTAAATGTCCAATACTTCTTTCTCTATTGACCTCATCTCTTGGGGGAGAGTCAGGAGGTCACTGTACAGACTAGATAGTTGGCTGTTCCTGCTAAAATTGTCAAGTTCAACCAACACGTCTAATGTGGCCATAGGTGTTCAGAGTTGCCATACGTGGCCATTGGCACTAGGCCAAGGATGATCTTTTTTTTTTTTTCTAGGAAAGTTCTGAGAATGTTTTTCCTACTTGGTCGAAATCTTTCATCCTGTTATCGGCCAAAAATTTCAAGCACAGCCGTCATCTTTCCAGATGACTGCATTCTGTCACCCAAGGAACAATCATTTTTGGTTGAAGTTGTCTGTTCTCGTGATCGTTGGTATGTCTGGACACTTTAAGAAATGTCTGATTGCAAGTCAAAGGCTAAGATTTACAGGTTGTAGAGTGCTTCAAAGAGACCTAAAAAGTCTTTGTGCCTTCTGATCATGTGTCGCCCATGTGTCCTGCCCGAGCGAGGAACGATGGAGTTAAAACCCTGATGTCATTCCTTCACATCCATCTGGTCCTGGTAGCAGAAACAGCTGTTCCTCGCCTGTGTCTGGGAGTGTGAGACTCCTCTGGTAGCTGCTGTGTGTAATTACAGTGGAAAATCGCTCCCCGCAAAGTCCTCGAAAAAAAACGCCTCTTTGAACCACTTCCCGGCCATTCTTGGGCAAATTGCAGCAAATCCCGTGTAATATGTCAGAGCTTTCTCCTGTTATGGGCAAGGTCCCGCGCTCCGGGTCAGGACGTTCCTATTCTAAGTGTTAAACATGGCCCTGGACTCTTTGTGGCCACATCTGCTCATACGTATATCAGTCCTTTCATCTGCCCTCGGACTTATCGCCTTCTAATGCTCCAGTTATTTCCACGTTACTCCATAGCTGATCCTTTACCATTTGGGAATTGCTTTGTAGGCAATTGCCCGGGTGGGAATCCACCCTCCCCTATGACCAAGAGAAGATCCATCAATGTTATGGACGCCCATATAATAGGACATGTTCCTGATGCTATTGCTCATGGCTGGGACTCCACTTTATGAGCAGAATTGCTGCGGTAGCCCTTTAATTAAAGGTGTATCCCATTTACTTAGCAGGTTATTATAGGCATTGTGTTGCTTGCTGTAAAACAGAGTCATCTTCCCTTCCTGCTTTCAGAATTGTTGCACTTTTTTGTTCTTTAATGCAACGTATACATCACATCTGGTGCGGTATATTTTATGCACAGACATGCGGGTGCATAAGTTAGTAGGCACACAGGCATGCACACATTCCCCCGTTGTGTCTGGCTCAGTGTCTTTACTCTGGTCCTATTAAAATTTTTTATTAGTGTAAGGCCTTCAGTGTCCATGGGCCCCACCCCGTGGCCCCCCACTGTCTGTGGGAAGCCTAAGCCTGAGGCTCTATTCTCAAGCATTCCTAAATTCAGATATATCCCCGCCCCCCTCCCCTACTGGCAACATGCCTAATTGATCCGTTACTTTTTGCTTCTTCTTCTACTTCCCCCAGTTGGAACGGGCCGAGGAGTGGATGTCCTCAAGCTCAGTGACATCTAGAGCAGGGCTCCCTGGGACACCACCTCGGGGCCAGAGGATGTGGAAACTAGATGATAGTAGGGCTGGATATCAGGCCCTAAAGCTTATAGAGCAGTCAACTCTCAACTTGGGGGTCTTTAGTGGTTGAATAACTACTACTCCCAACGTACCCTGGCAGCTGAGGTCTGTTTGTGCCCGATGGGGAGTTTTGGTTTTGCAACCCCTGGAAAAGCCACAAGTTGGGGACCACTATTCTAGTATGTGCTTTGGTCTTCAAAGTTTGGACTTTGAGATGTTGCAAAACTGCAACTCCCAGCATGCTGGGAGTTGTAGTTTTACAACATCTCGAAGTCCACACTTTGGAGAACTCTGGCCTAGATCTACTCTATCTACAGAACGTTCAGCCACCGGTAGAGATCTACCGGATAACCTATACCCTAGAATGTCCAACCTACGGCCCCCCAGCTGTTGCAGAACTACAACTCCCAGCATGCCCGGACAGCCGTTGGCTGTCCGGGCATGCAGGGAGTTGTAGTTTTGCGACATCTGGAGGTCTACAATTTTGAGATCTCTGGGCTAGACCTACATTATATCTACAGAACATACGGCAACAGTTTGGAAAACACGGGGAGATATGGCGTATAAGGCGCTTGGATGGTGGTTGTTGGAGATGCCAAAGTTCGTCCGGGCATGCTGGAAGTTGTAGTTTTGCAACAGACGGAGAGCTACAGATTGGGAAACAATTATAGGGAGACATTTGCAATAGGAGTGGCATGGCATGATGGTTGTTGTAGTCATACAGCAGCTGAAGAACTACAGTTTTGAGGACCATTGAGACATACGGTGGTCGTGGTGGTTGTCGATTCTGAAAGCTCTCGGGGCATGCTGGAAGTTGTAGTTTTCCACCAGCCAGAAAGCCATAGGTTGGGTGGATTTGTTCTATAGAGACATATGGCATAAGAAGAGAATTGCTTGTGGTTGTTTGAGAGGCCAGGATAGAAAAGGTAGTAGATGTTCCTCATACCTAAGCACCTATCTGAGTTCAAATCTAAGCTACCGTGACACTTAAGGTGTGATGTGGCATTAAACGAGTACTCCGCCCCTAGACAGCTTATCCCCTATCCAAAGGATAGGGGATAAGATGTCTGATCCTGGGGATCATTCAGCTGGGGACCCCCGCGATCTCTGTGCAGCGAACGCTGGGTGCCGGCAGCAGGGGACATCACAACCACGCCCCTCGTGACATCACACCACGCCCCCTCAATGCAAGTCTATGGGAGGGGGCGTGGCGGTCACCCCTCCCATAGACTTGCATTGAGGGGGCGTGGTGCTTACATCACGACCCCCGCCGCCCGCTTCAAGCATTCGAAACAAAATGTCCTGAACGAAGGGTCAGCAGAGTACCCCTTTACAGTCATGGGCGTAAATGTTGGCACCCCTGAAATTTTTCTCGAAAATTAAGTATTTCTCACAGAAAAGGATTGCAGTAACACATGTTTTGCTAAACCAAAAAACGAGGAAAAAAAGCAAATTGGACATAATGTCACCAAACTCCAAAAATGGGCTGGACAAAATTATTGGCACCCTTAACTTAATATTTGGTTGCACACCCTTTATAAAAAATAACTGAAATCAGTGGCTTCCTATAACCATCAATAAGCTTCTTACACCTCTCAGCCGGAATGTTGGACCACTCTTCCTTTGCAAACTGCTCCCGGTCTCTTATTGGAAGGTGCCTTTTCCCAACAGCAATTATAAGATCTTTCCACAGGTAATGAATGGGATTTAGATCTGGACTCATTGCTGACACTTCAGAACTCTCTTTGTTGCCATCAAGACATTTTCCCAGAAGGATTTTGGTTACTCAAGTTCATTTTGGCAAAATGTAGTCTTTCTTTTTTATGTCTGTGTCAGCAGTGGGGTCCTCCTGGGTCTCCTGCCATAGCGTTTCATTTCATTTAAATATCGATGCTCCCTGAGCCTGCAGGACAGCTTGAATATCTATGGAACTTGTTTGGGGCTGCTTATCCACCATCTGGATTTTCCGTCGTTGACACCTTTCATCAATTTTTCTCTTCCGTCCACGCCCAGGGATATTATCTACAGTGCCATGGGTTGCAAACTTCTTGATAATGTTGAGCACTGTGGACAAAGGCAAAATCTAGCTCTCCGGAGATGGACTTGTAACCTTGACATTGTTGATATTTTTCCACAATTTTAGTTCTTAAGTCCTCAGACAGTTCTCTTCTCCTCTTTCTGTTGTCCATGCTTAGTGTGGCACACACGGACACACAATGCAAAGACTAAGTGAACTTCTCTCCTTTTTATCTGCTTTCAGGTGTGATTTTTATATTGCCCACACCTGTTACTTGCCCCAGGTGAGTATAAAGGAGCATCACATGCTTGAAACAATCTTATTTTTCCACAATTTTTAAAGGTGCCAATA
Organism: Hyla sarda; assembly: GCF_029499605.1. NCBI lineage: Eukaryota > Metazoa > Chordata > Amphibia > Anura > Hylidae > Hyla > Hyla sarda. Next base: position 217,963,636 of record NC_079196.1, on the reverse strand, counting down.
ATTTTGTCCAGCCCTTTTTTGGAGTTTGGTGACATTATGTCCAATTTGCTTTTTTCCTCCCTTTTTTGGTTTAGTTCCAATACACACAAAGGGAATAAACATGTGTATAGCAAAACATGTGTTACTGCAATCCTTTTCTGTGAGAAATACTTCAATTTCAGGGGTGTCAACATTTATGGCCATTACTGTAAGTCTCTCGTCACAATGCAAATCTATGGCATTCCGGGTGATGATATAGCTGTCACCCAACATCTGTTTCCCTTTAGGAAACTAAGACAGATCCCAATTTTTTTGCTGAATTTTGGGGCTAGGTTGTTCTGCAGGTTTGATCAGTTGGTTCACGTGCTATGTAGGGTGATTTAGAAGTTCCCCGCAGAGCTTGCGATCTACCCCGGCAGGGGCGGCACATTCGGCTTAGATTAACAGTGAGGGCCCGGGTACATCAGGTTACACAGCCGAGCTGTATTATCACAGGGGTAGGGAGTAGTTTCTCGGAATATTCGCAGCGGTGGCGAAGTGAACCCCCCCCTCACCCCCTCCTCCGCACACATCTTTACTTACGAAACAGAAGCAGCAATTGCACAACGCGAGGAATGAGGACTGGACGATAACACCTGGATACAGTCAGGAGGCTGCCAGCATTGTCACTCATGGAGATTTAAGGGCCCAGCTATTGCCCAAGTCTTGTCTCCTGTGGAGCCTGTGCATTAAAGGGATAGGAGGACGGGCAAAGTGGACTGTACAAGGTCCATGTTCATTGCCCATACCGGCAACACCAACCTATTCGAGATAAGGACTACGAACGTATATGACCGTTGTTCTTCTTTTTCTTCTCCTCGGCCGCCAATACTATTTTCCCTGTTATTTTTAGGTCGCTCGGTTTTATTAATAGGTGGTAGAAATTGAATTCTCTGAACATCCTGTGATCACAAGTTCAGCGCCAACTTTAGGCCACATTGTGTCTGTGTAGAGAAGTCTTGGCCCCTCCGGTTCTACGCCCAGGAATGAATTCTCCGGCTTTGTCTCATTGTGGCCTTGGTGTATTCTGGATACGCAGCTCCAGGCTCACAATGTAGATGTCTGACAAGCAGTCACCGCCTGAGGGAATAACAGGAAAGGGGGGGGGGGAATGTTGAGTTCACGTAAAGACAGTTTGACATTTCTTCAACGTGGTGATAGTGCCCCCCTCTAAGAGACATCTTTTATACATCATGAGACTTCATGACTTGTTGTTTTAAAGGAGTACTCTGCTCCTGGACATCTTATCCTATATCCAAAGGATAGGGGATAAGATATCTGATTGATGGGGTCCTAGCAGCACCCTGGTCTGTGCAGCACCCGGTGTTCATTTAGAACAATGGGTGTGGGCGGCGGGGGTCGTGACGTCATGACCATGCCCCTCGTGATGTCACGCCACGCTCACTGAATGCAAGTCTATGGGAGGGGACGTGGCGTGACGTCACGAGGGGCATGGTCATGACGTCACGACCCCCGCCACCCAGCGTTCTAAATGAACGCAGGGTGCTGCTGGGACCCCTCTCATAGACTTGCATTGAGGGGACATGGTGTGATGTCACGAGGGGCATGGCCGTGACGTCACGATGCCCGCACCCAGCGTTTAGAACTAAATGTTCCGAACGCTGGGGCAGCGGAGTACTCCTTTAAGAGCGCTGACAACGTTGGATGTTGTTATAAAAGCAAGCTGCACCTTTCCTGGAGCTGATGATGATCACCAAACTTCTTAAATCTCCTTTTTGTTATCCAGCCAAGTGTCAAGGAGGCGGGGCCGAGCTACTCAAGTTCCACAGCCTGGCTTACCTCCTTGTGCCCCATACCTCGCTGCCCTCCTTTGACTGCATAGGGCTCTGTGTCAGTCTGTGGGAGGTGGTGGTGAGGGAGGATGCGCGCCAGGTTGTGAAAGCTGTTAAGTACATTATGTATCAGCCAAGAGATCCGATTTCGATGGGACCCCCTAATGCATATGGGGGGGCCCTACAACCTTCCCCCAACAGATTATGTTGGTGGAGAAAAGGACCAGACAGGTTGGTTTTCAAATGTCTGTTGTTTCGGTTTTTGGGGATATAAGCCACTGGAGTCTCCGTTTAGAACACATGCATGCTTGGCTCAGCTTGAGCATGCATATGCATGGAAGGGGTGGGCTATCTTAAAGGGGTACTCCACTGCCCCAACATCTGGAACATTTTGTTCCAAACGCTGCATGCGGGCTGCAGGGTTGTGATGTCACGACCACGCCTCCTCAATGCAATTCTATGGGAGGGGGCGTGGCAAATGCCACGCCCCCTCCCATAGAATTGCATTGAGGGGGCGTGGCCGTGACATCACAACCCTGCCGCTCGCATGCAGCGTTTGGAACAAAATGTTCCAGACGCTGGGTCAATGGAGTACCCCTTTAGGGTGTATTCACACGTACACTGTTCTGCGCAGATTTGATGCGCAGGATTTCAAGCGGTGTTCAGTCCTTTCAGTTTACATTGAAATCTGCAGCAGAAAATCCTGCGCATCAAATCTGCGCAGAATCCTGTACGTGTGAATACACCCTAAAGGGGTACTCCATTGACCCAGCGTCTGGAACATTTTGTTCTAAGCGCTGCATGCGATCGGCAGGGTTGTGATGTCACGGCCACGCCCCCTCAATGCAATTCTATGGGAGGGGGTGTGTACGTGGGAATACACGGCCATTTTTGGTCCATCTTGACCTAGTCCTGCTCACACAGCTGAAGGCTTCTTATAGTGCAGGCAGTTCGTGTTGCTCTTACATGCACTGATACACTGAAGCAAACCGCAACTCTGTGAGGCCAGCTCAGAATTTGAACCATTCATTGATGGCAGGCGGAGGTCTTGAAAACGGGGAGAAACTTAAGTACAAAAGAAGTTTCCGAGCACATCCTTACGTAATGAAGCTTTATGTGCCGGGGCGGTACAATAACCTTGTATAATCTTAAGGAAACATAAAGCCTTATAAAGCAAGGGACGCGTGTGCGGAGTTTTACAATCTGTCGCTGTTTATCCCAGACCCGGCTTTACATGCCTAGTAAAAGCCGCCACCTCTCCCTGTGTTCCGTCATCCACGGTTTATACAATGGATACTATACATTACTCATGTGCCAACTGCTACATTGTAACAAACGGTCAGGACAGGAAGAGAGAATTGCGCAGTTTGATAAATGATAGTTGGATAAAGTGGTAGCAAACCAAAGTGGGTTCCATTTGCTGACAGCAAGCAGAGAGCTGGGGAAAACAGAACTGCAGAACTTGATTCTTTGCTGTCGGCTGCCTGTTTACGTTGCATTGCGTCTGCACTTGCCCGCTGTTGTGGGCGCACTGAGGGCGATGCACGGTTGGTTAGTTATAGAGGAGGCCGTGGTGCGCACCGCGCAGCAGAGAGATTACAGTGTAATGAATGTAGCATTGTGCTACAGATCAGGGCTGTGTGATGTGGGAACCTCTAGTAGTGAAGGTCAGGGGTATGAATGCTTTGTTCCCGCCCGCACGCCCCGTGCATATTTCTCAGTACACACACAGTCGTCTTGTTGGCATGTCGGTGTTGACATCTGCTGGCACAGGTTCGTCCTGTTTCAGGACTCAAGCTTATACCTGTACGTCACTGATCCGACCGGCACACACTGCTCCATTCATGCGTTGTATGCTGGCGCTCAATACAATCGCACCGGCCCGGCCGGATTACCCCGCTGTATTGCAGGTGGGCAGAGAAGATCATTTGCGGATTATATCAGATTTGCTCTCTTATTTGCTGTATTCATGTCGTCTGTATCCATGCAAATATTTTAACATTTCTTGGAGAAAATTTTAGAATATTTCAGTACAGTAAGGGTGCATGGCCATATGTGGACAAATTCATACACACGTGGTGGTAAATGGGCGCACAATTTTGCTGTGATTACTAGCAAACTTGTGGAACTGTTGCGCCGCCCCAATGTCAATATAGTCTCATGCTTGGCTGTCAGCCATAACATAGAACTGTTTCTAGGGTTAGCTGGCATTTTGCAAAAAATTATATTCTGCTGGGATGGGGAAAAAATAAATACATACCTAGCCCTGGTCCCACGCAGCTCCCTCTGTTCCCCTGAGCTTCTGTCTTTTTCCTCCTTTGAGGACGAGCACTTGCTGCAGGACCTGCCCACTCAGCCAATCATTGGTTGCAGCAGTGTTCTGTCTCAGCCAGTGAATGACTGAGCTGGCAGGTCCTGAACCAAAAATCCAGTGATTGGATGAAGGCGAACAGGAGCAGCTGGGAATCGAGGCTAGGGAAGTATAGTTATATTTGTTTTTCTATTTATTTCCATCCCAAGCAGCATATTCATTTTTGCAAAATGCTGAATAAAACCTTATTATAGTCATACATATGTGTTAGTTCAACTCATTCAGTCAACAGCTATCTCTCTTTCCCCCCATACACACAAACTCAATCTCTCCCGATCCCTCTGTACACATTAACACAATCTCTCCCGATACACCCAATACACATGAACACAATCTCTCCAGATCCCCCCCATACACATGAACACAATCTCTCCAGATCCCCCCATACACATGAACACAATCTCTCCTGATCCCCCCAATACACATGAACACAATCTCTCCTGATCCCCCCAATACACATGAACACAATCTCTCCTGATCCCCCCCCCCCCAATACACATGAACACAATCTCTCCTGATCCCCCCCCCAATACACATGAACACAATCTCTCCTGATCCCCCCCCCCAATACACATGAACACAATCTCTCCTGATCCCCCCCATACATATGAACACAATCTCTCCTGATCCCCCCCACCCCATACACATGAACACAATCTCTCCCGATCCCCCCTACACATAAACACAATCTCTTGATCCCCCCCATACACATGAACACAATCTCTCCCGATCCCCCCTACACATAAACACAATCTCTTGATCCCCCCCCCCATACACATGAACACAATCTCTCCCGATCCCCCCCTACACATGATCACAATCTCTCCTGATCCCCCCCCCATACATATGAACACAATCTCTCTTGATCCCCCCCCCACCCCATACACATGAACACAATCTCTCCCGATCCCCCCTACACATAAACACAATCTCTCTTGACCCCCCCCCATACACATGAACACAATCTCTCCTGATCCCCCCCTACACATGATCACAATCTCTCCCGATCCCCCCCCTACACATGAACACAATATTTCCCGACCCCCCCCCCCTACACATGAACACAATATTTCCCAATCCCCTCCATACACATGAACATAGAAACTGATTATATTTAAAAAATTAAACTTTTCGAGCACATATATTTTTCCCCAGAAATTTCAATATTCAACCAAATGTAAATATATTTTTTTAAATTGTCGATATAAATATTCACGAGTACGAGAAGGGTTAAACATTGAGAGGCTTCGGCGCAGATCGGAAAGAGGGAGCATCAGAACTTGGTCCAACTGGATGGAGCATGACCCTGGATGAGTTACGTGAAGGGGCGAGCGAGCCTGTGATTGAGTAAAGAGCAGCGTCTGCCGGTTAAGTCGTCTCTCACATAATAGCCTTATAAGGACACAGACGGACCCGCTACGCTGGTGGAATCTTAACTTTTTTGTGTGTGCTTGAAGCAGACAGATTAGTTATTTTGGGTATAAGGTCGTGTTCCAATTACACCCTCCTTCCCAGGCATTTGTTTTAGGGAAATTTGGAGAAAAGAGGGGGGGATAAGAGGAAAATTAACCCCTTCCAGAATGCAATGACTATCTTTGTCATTGGCCCACAGACTAGTTTTTTCCATCAGACACTTGAAGGATGAAATATATATATGTAATAGAAGAGTGTCCAGCCTGGACTGTAGCCGCCAGCACCATTGCACAGAGACAGACCTCCGGTGACCCAAGCCTTGCTGTGCCCATATCTCCAGTGACTTTCCCTGAGACAGTCCTGACGTCTCCTCAAGTCACTGCATCTCAATGGCTCGCTTTCTTCATGACGCCTTCACTTTCAAAAGGAAGAGTACGCCTGAGTTTGCTTTCATACTTAAGGCTGTCAACATTAAAAAAAAAAAAAAAAGCCTATAGTAGTTGTCGCCTCCTGCACTCACACTTGTACTTGAGTTTCAGCGTGTCACGTTTCTGTGGGAAGCAAAGGGTAAAAACAAGAAGTTGCTCTGAAAATCTGAACTATGTTGCCTGATCATCTTTGCTGGAAAATTGTAGATATCATCTTGGGTCACAACAGTGGATTAGATAAAGAGTCTAATGTCTATAGCAATGGTTCTGAATCAGAATGCCACGAAGATCCACACGTAAGCCACGGCAGTCCGGTAGGGAAGATAGTGAATGGATGCGCTAGGACCCCTATCATCGTCTCATAGGTCCTAATGCATCCTAACTATGAGGCCTCTAGGGGCTTCCAGCCTCTAGTGACTGTCTGCAACCACTAGAGGCCGGGAACTTTACTACTTCTCCTGGAATGTGTATGATGACGTCATTGTGCACATCCAGTAGGAAGAAAAGCTTACTGCCTCTTGGGCCCAGGAAGAAGCTGGAGAAGATGCTAGTGACTATGGGGGTGGGAACCTAGGTGAGAATGTTTTGTTTTCTCCTCTTTATGGGGGGGAGGGGGGGTTACCTACAGGAGGGGCCATACTTTTAGGGGGACAAGCCAACTACAGATGGAAAGCTACCTACAGTTGGGCCCTACATTAAAGGGGCAAACTACCTTCAGGGAAGTCCTACGTACAAGGGGCAGGGTACTTTCAGGGGGTCCTACCTACAGGCGGCAAGCTACTTACAAGGGGGTCCTCAATGCAGGGGGGGTTTAATACAGGGGGTAAGCTGCCTTCAGGGAAGTCCTACATCTGGGCGGTAATTTGGTAATTTTATTTTATTATATATATATTTTTTTTAACCCTGGTATTTGGCCTAGGAGCGAAGGAGACAACGGTCTGGAATCTGAATGGCCAGCCTGCTCGCATTTCTTGAATATCATTTCTTGCATAGTACTATACTCCATACATAATGTATTTTTAGGTCACTACGGAAGAATGTCACTAATGTTATGACTATATAGGTCATTCAATGCCATAGTATCTTTCCCTGAGGGAAGCTTTCAGCATGGAATAGCTCAGCTGATGGTGCTGGTTATGGAGCATTGATGTTTGCTCGCACGCCATAGCGTAGTATAATGCATCTCTCCCATTAATAGATGAGCCTTCTTGTCTCCACCATGAGTCTCGGGGGTATGTTCATTATTCCAGATAGTAATGTCCAAAGGGTGAAGAACAGTGGGACAGTGCAATAAACCATCTGGTCAGTAGATAGAACTCGATTGGTGGTCAACCCTATGTCGTCACAGAGTCCTAAATCTGGCTGTGGATTTGTACATTACATCTCTTTTGGCCGGGGTTAGAGGAAATGCGTGCTCAGAAAGCTTATTCTTTGCCTAAGGCATTGCTGGAGATGTTACTGAACTCTCACGCTCTTCAATCATCCATCATGTTCACTTCTGTCTCGTAAAGAGGCCTCTTCCCCATAGATGGCTTCTTGACACACTGAATAGCAAGTTCTTCTACTTTGTGAACCTCAATTCAGTTTTTTAAACCATTCTGACCTCCGCTGGCGCAGTCTCCATGGACATACGAGAGCGACAATATTGTATCGTGGACACCTGACGCCACAGAGAAAAATGTTGTTGGTGACTAGAATAGTAAACATCGGAGCAGATAGACTACATGAACCAGCAATCATGACACAACACCTAAGGAGCCGACTGTATGTGACCTGTCAGGACCAAGGCACCTAGATCTGACATTGGATTATAAGATCATAGCGAAGGCATTTAGTCACACTGTGACCAACCTCCTGTTACACCTATGTTGTTCAGTATGAATGTACCTGACCTACTCACCTCAAATGCCCCCAGATTAGTCCATTCCATTTGGCAATGTATATAACAAGATAATGAAATACAAATAACATGATGCTTTATAGCGGTTATTAAGTTAATAAAATTTTTAATATTAATTTAATATTAATCTGTATTTTCTCTCTAATACAGACAAATAACCACTGCAACCAATCATTTGTCAAGAGATCAGGGATTACAGAAACCAGTGGAGGACTAATATACTACTACAGTCTATGTAAATAATACGTGTACTGTAATGCTGCCCCCTATGTATAAGAATATAACTACTATAATACTTCTCCTATATACAAGAATATAACAACTATAATACTTCTCCTATATACAAGAATATAACTACTATAATACTGCTCCAATATACAAGAATACAACTACTATAATACTACTCCTATATACAAGAATATAACTACTATAATACTACTCCTATATACAAGAATATAACTACTATAATACTGCTCCTATATACAAGAATATAACTACTATAATACTGCTCCTATATACAAGACTATAACTACTATAATACTGCCTCCTATATATAAGAATATAACTACTATAATACTGCTCTTATATACAAGAATATAACTACTATAATACTGCTCCTATATACAAGAATATAACTACTATAATACTGCTCCTATGTACAAGAATATAACTACTATAATACTGCCACCTATATACAAGAATATAACTACTATAATACTGCTCCTATATACAAGAATATAACTACTATAATACTGCTCCTATATACAAGAATATAACTACTATAATACTGCTCCTATATACAAGAATATAACTACTATAATACTGCTCCTATGTACAAGAATATAACTACTATAATACTGCCACCTATATACAAGAATATAACTACTATAATACTGCTCCTATATACAAGAATATAACTACTATAATACTGCTCCTATATACAAGAATATAACTACTATAATACTGCTCCTATGTACAAGAATATAACTACTATAATACTGCCACCTATATACAAGAATATAACTACTATAATACTGCTCCTATATACAAGAATATAACTACTATAATACTCCTATATACAAGAATATAACTACTATAATACTGCTCCTATGTACAAGAATATAACTACTATAATACTGCTCCTATATACAAGAATATAACTACTATAATACTGCTCCTATATACAAGAATATAACTACTATAATACTGCTCCTATATACAAGAATATAACTACTATAATACTGCTCCTATATACAAGAATATAACTACTATAATACTGCTCCTATATACAAGAATATAACTACAATAATACTGCTCCTATATACAAGAATATACAGTAACTACTATAATACTGCCCTTATATACAGGAATATAACTTCTATAATACTGCTCCTATATACAAGAATATAACTACTATAATACTGCTCCAATATACAAGAATACAACTACTATAATACTGCTCCAATATACAAGAATACAACTACTATAATACTGCTCCTATATACAAGAATATAACTACTATAATACTGCTCCTATATACAAGAATATAACTACTATAATACTTCTCCTATATACAAGAATATAACTACTATAATACTGCTCCTATATACAAGAATATAACTACTATAATACTGCTCCTATATACAAGAATATAACTACTTAAATACTGCTCCTATATACAAGAATATAACTACTATAATACTGTGTTTTCTATATGTATAAACCTACTATAAAACTGTTCCATGAATACAGATGAACAATGAATCTATGTGAATAGAATAGTTATATTATAAATAGTAGGGGGCGCTGTAGTTGTTGCAGGAGGCTGAGGATGGAGAATTCCCTTAGACACTGTTAGTATTGTCAGACGATAGTGTATTAGTATGTAAATGGTGGCGGCTTTGTGTTTTGGTCTCACAGTCCGTCATGTATCCAGGGATCCCTCTGCAGACTTTCATCTTCTGTACTGAAAGGCCGGCGAGCTGGATTACAATAATGAAAGCTTTATTCAGATGCCCCCCCCCCCCCTTCTCCCATCTTGCTGTTGATTTCGCCCCCACCCCCTTTCCTAGCTCGCTCTAATGAACCTTGTTGTTCGGTGCCGGACTCCTCTCTGAGCCTCCATATTTAGGGCTTTTGGCGGCTTCTTGGCTGCGTAGTGTGAGGTTGAGCAGACTGGCCCATGTGGAAACGCTGCCACTTCCCTTCCTATGACCTTTCTTGGAAGGAAGAGGCCGATGTGTTATAGGAACTCATGGAGACTGTAATGATCTGTGTAGATGCTGCCATGCATGACACAGGCTTGTAGCATCTGGTACCATTCACCAAACCTGTTTATCCAGTTCTGTTTCTGAACCGCGCAACTTCTGAGCGCTGCTTCCCCTGTGCGGCAGAAACTGGTATCTGATCGTGGTAAGACATCAGTTTACGGTATAACATGGTATACCATAGATCGATAACTAGTGACATTGCCGGGGTCTCCAAGGATTTGGCATTACTGATCCTTTGCCAAATATTCATCTTGGCTTTTTGGTTCCCTTCTTTTTCTCCAACTGCATAGAAAGTTTGGATAATAATAGCGCTGTTCATCCAGGACCTCCTTATTCATGAACATTATGCTAGAACTACTACAACAAAAGAGAAGCGCTCAATGGAAGAAAATCCCTGGATACTGTGCTGAAAAACCCTCTACCACATGGAAATCCTCAGGCATCACTTTTTAGGCTATTAGAACTGTTACTGTTGTCCCTACAACGTGTTTTACAAAGATATTTCCCCTTCGTCAGGCAACAGACAAGAGTCTTGTGTGTTAGCTGAGGAAGGGGAATGATCACCCCAAAACCTGTTGTAAAGCTCAACAATAAAAGTTCTAATAACCTAAGTGACATTTGAGGATTTCTATGCCGTAAAGGGTTTTGTTTTTTTAGCACAGTATCTGGAGATTTTCTTCTGTCCTTTTGAGTACTTTTGCTGACGATGACCTGCGATTGGGGTTGGACAATTTGAACCTGCTGAGACTGTAGCCTCTTCTTTTGGACCCGTATATGACCTGATTGCTGGATAAAGCTGTTATAGGTGTTGTGGTCTTACAAAACCCAGCAAGGTGTTGTTACCCAACTCAACAAGGTTTTATAGGTTTTGTGGTCTTACCCAACCCAACAAGGCGTTATAGGTGTTGTGGTCTTAACCAACAAGGTTTTATAGGTGTTGTGGTCTTAACCAACAAGGTTTTATAGGTGTTGTGGTCTTAACCAACAAGGTGTTATAGGTGTTTTGTTTTTGCCCAACAAGGTGTTAGGAGTGCTGTGGTCTTACCCAACCTAACAAGGCGTTATAGGTGTTGTGGTCTTCCCCAACCCAACTAGGTTTTATAGGTGTTGTGGTCTTACCTAACCCAATATGGTGAGCCCCTATTTACTTTTATGTGCATTCCACCCAGTTCCATATATCCATATTTCACCCTAGAAGGTGCTCTGCCATTTTTGCCTGTATATACCATTGAAGAGAAGGGAGCAGGAGTGGGTGTAAAACAGTGTGGATCTATACGCCATTCTCAATCATTCGAAAGCTGGGCGACCACAAAAAAAGTCCTTAGTGCCCATGACTCCCCACTAGAAATCATTAAAGAACTAATGCAGAATGCCTTGTTGTGTTTGGACTGATTTGGAAGATCTTGAATTTTAGTATATTTTTTTATATACTTATTCAGTGAAAATTATTTTGTGGCGTTAAGCTTCCAAAACCTTCTCTGTATATTACTTTTCTCTCTCTTTAGTCTAGAGCCACGTGTCCCATGCCACATTCTTAAATTGACTTAGGCTATCTGAGCTATAGATAACACAATCGGCTCTTTACGGATTTAAGGTTTAAGCTGTTCTTCAGGCTGCCGTGAGATAATGATTTAAAGGAAATCTGTCACCAGTGTCACCTGCACTAACCTGTCGGTACCGACAGGTAGTGCAGGTGACACTGATGACAACCTTACCTACTATTGCACTGATGACAACGGTACTTATCTTGTCCCGGTCCGTGGCGGGGATCTCCTGTAATCTCCTCCATTAGCTCCAGGCAACGTCTTGGGGCACGGGCGGGGCTTAATGACATCACCGCTGCTGTACCCAGGACCCAGCAGAAAGCAGCAGCGGCTTGGGGCATGGGTGGAGCTTAGTGATGTCACTCCTGCTGTTCTCTGCTAGGTCCTGGGAACAGCAGCGGTGACGTCATTAAGCACCGCCCGTGCTGAAAGTTGGTGCCCGGAGCTGGAGCTTACGGAGGAGATTACCGAAGATCCCCGCCCCGGACCGGGACAAGGTAGGTACCATTGTCATCAGTTTCACCTGCACCGTCGGTACCGACAGGTTGGTGCAGGTGACACTGGTGACAGACTTCCTTTAAGGTGCCCATACACACAGTCTACAGGAACCGCCTATTTCGGCAACACTTGCCAACTATTTCACGAGTCTGGGTGTTCAGACTTTGATCCCGCACTGTAGACCTCCAGATGTTGCAAAACTATAATGCTAGGTTCACACTACAGAATTTCCGCCTGCAATTCCGCTTGGAAATTGCAGGCAGAAATTCTGCTTACTAATATGTATAGTGTAGTGAATGGGTTTCTGTTCACAAATTCACTCTTCGGAATTTGTAAAGCGGAATTTGTGAACGAAAAATGGCGTTGCTCATTCTTCAGGTGGAAATACTCGCTAAACACATTGCAGTCTATTGGAGACTGCAGTGTCCGCGCGGTCCTAGTGCCGACAGATTGTCGGCGCTGGCAGCACTCGGAATCTCCTGGTGGATATTTTCTGCCTGGAGATTCCGTAGTGTGAACCTAGCCTTAGCCTGCCTGGACAGCCAACTGCTTTCCAGGCAGGCTAAGCATTAGGCTAGGTTCACACTGCGGAATCTCCAGGCAGAAAATTACCACCCGGAGATTCTGAATGCGGCCAGTGCCGACTGAATCAGTCAACGCTAGGACCGTGCGGACACTGCAGTCTCCAATAGACTGCAATGTGTTCCGCGAGTATTTCCGCCTGAAGAATGAGCAACACCATTCTTCAGGTGGAAATTTTCAAGAAGATTTTCCGTTCGGAATTTGTGAAGTGTGAATTTGTGAACGGAAACCCATTCACTACACTATACATTTTAGTAAGCAGAATCAAAGAATAGCAAATGGACACTTTGAAGTGTACCTATCGTTAACAAAAACTTTTGATATAATGTAGATAATACCATTATATGTATATTTGTAATATACATTGTTTAAAAAATTTGTATATTTTTGTCCCTGCAGCTATTGCCTGTGTGTCTCTGTGAGGAGACCAAATACAGGAAGTGAGGGTGTACAAGCAGGACAGTGTACACTGAGGACAAGCAGGACAGTGTGCACTGAGGCTCTATGACATGTTCCTGGCTCACGCAGCAGGCTGTTTGACAAGCCAGGAGCCTACAGAGAGCACTGCCTGTCCTGCCCTCACTTCCTGTATTTGGACTCCTCACAGAGACACACAGGCAATAGCTGCAGGGACAGCATTTTTTTCACCCAAAAATATACACATTTTTTAATCGATGTATATTCCAAATATACATATAATGGTACTTATCTACATTATATAAAAAGTTTTCGTTGATGACAGGTACACTTTAAAAATGTATCCCCTATCCACAGGTTCTTCAGAATGGCTCCCCGTCTATCCCTGGTGCATTGAGAGGTGGTTCGGCACACATCTGGCGTACCTCTGGCACTCCTATAGACAACTTCATGCAGCTGGAAGATTCGGGGATCTCATCCTGGAGATCATCCTTTGGGACCCTTCTGAAATCAGACATTAATTCCATATCCTATGTATAGAAGATAAGGTTTTAGGGGCTGGGATATCGATTCTAGGAGCCAATATTGTCCTTCACATGAAAAGGACTGTTCTAAAAAATATCGGTGCGTTTGTTCAGTCATTGGTATGCGTGCCCAAAAATCTGATGTCTTTTCTCTTGGCTGATGACTACCAACACGTTGGTCATTGGAAACTGGGATTGGGTTATCGCCATCTCCAAAAGCATGGAGTTGACCATCTGATATATCTTTACCTGCATAGGCAAAGTACAGTGATGTTTAATGGTGTTTTTTCATGTATGCATGTATGTTTGTAGGATATAGCGGTGAGTGATGTAGTCTTAGTGAACAACCCCTTTAGGTGGGCCTCCTCTGTGGGCGATATGGACATAGTGAACAACCCCTTTCGTTGATACTTCTCTGTTCTGCCCTATGATGTCATTGTCCGATTGTTACTGCCCCATATACTGACCATATCCTTGTTTTTCTTGTGCAGCCAACTACTCTACCACAAGGGACCATCAACATGAACCAGTGCACGGATGTCATCGATGGGGAGAGCCGCACTGGACAGAAATTCTCCTTGTGCATCATGACGCCAGAGGAACATTTTATCAGGGCAGAGAACAAAGAAATAATCAATGGGTGAGTGACGGGCGGACAACTCATGGTCAGCAGAAGCTGGTGGGCCATAACCCAGAGGTCTGTAGCCATCACATAAGTATTACTACTAGAGGTTCTTGGCACTGTCTTTGGTTGCTTTCCTGATCCCTCTTGACATTGAGGTTCGATATGGCTCCTGTTTACTGTCCGGTGCTTGTGTATATGTAGGTAAGGTTGTATGCCATCTGGATGGAATATAATCGGTGTTCACCAGTCCCTGTATAACATTAGAAGCAGTGTATGCAGGTGTGCTGGGTCTGCTCCAACCTGTGCCCGCCCGCAAGCTGCCTACAATGGGGACATTGTGTCTGACACTTTGTTCTTGGGAGACACCTACAGAGATTATAAACTGCACTGTGACTGCTTGTGCTGCCAGCCACAGCCAAAATACACCTCTCTATTAGGATCCTGAGCCATGCCCCCTCTGCTGGATCTCTTACCTGAGCAGTGAGCCCACCACTTCTCTCATTGTGCCCTTTTACTGAAAAACTATTCTTCCCTTCTGAGTTTTCAACTACCTCATACAGTCTCTAGCCTACCCTGTGCTGTGTGCCCATCTCATACTTTCTGTAGCCTGCCCTATACTGTGTGCCAACCTCATACTTTCTATAGCCTGCTCTACACTGTGCCCACCCCTGCCCTATACTATGCCCACCCCTGCCCTATACTGTGTGCCCCCCATACTTTCTGTAGCCTGCCCTATACTGTGTGCCAACCTCATACTTTCTATAGCCTGCTCTACACTGTGCCCACCCCTGCCCTATACTATGCCCACCCCTGCCCTATACTGTGTGCCCCCCCATACTTTCTGTAGCCTGCCCTATACTGTGTGCCCCCCTCTACTTTCTATAGCCTGCTCTACACTGTGCCCACCCCTGCCCTATACTGTGTGCCCCCCTCATACTTTCTATAGCCTGCTCTACACTGTGCCCACCCCTGCCCTATACTGTGTGCCCCCCTCATACTTTCTATAGCCTGCTCTACACTGTGCCCACCCCTGCCCTATACTGTGTGCCCCCCTCTACTTTCTATAGCCTGCTCTACACTCTGTGCCCACCCCTGCCCTATACTATATGCCCCCCTTATACTTTCTCTAGCCTGCCCTATACTATGTGCCCCCCATACTTTCTCTAGCCTGCCCTTTGCTGTGTGCCCACCTCTGACACTCTCCTACACTGTGCACTCACCTTTTCCTCCTTTGCTTTGTGTGCCCACCTAATTTTACGGCATGTGCCCAACCTTTTGTGGGTAGTAAACTTTCTTTCTGTTTTTCCTGAATTATATTTTTAAAGGAAAAGTGTAATGCCTGAAATGACATAAAACCTTTTAGATGGGGGGGAGAGGGGATACGTTTTCTCTAATTTCAGGCATGAGACTTCAACTATTTCCTCTGCCAGTCTCTCTCTGCATTGCTGGATGCCCATCCATTGCTTGATTTGCCTGCCCACCTCTCTGGCTTGTGTATTATTTGCCCACTTGTATGTTAATTTCTAGCTTTGTACTTGTCTCGTGCTCTTCACGTCAGTGCCTGTTACTACCAGTGTACCCGCCGTACTCTGCCCCACTGTGCTCACCTCCCTAGTGGTGTGCCTGGCATACTCTGCCCCACTGTGCTCACCTCCCTAGTAGTCTGCCCGCCGTACTCTGCCCCACTGTGCTCACCTCCCTAGTAGTCTGCCCGCCGTACTCTGCCCCACTGTGCTCACCTCCCTGGTAGTCTGCTCGCCGTACTCTGCCCCACTGTGCTCACCTCCCTAGTAGTCTGCCCGCCGTACTCTGCCCCACTGTGCTCACCTCCCTGGTAGTCTGCTCGCTGTACTCTGCCCCACTGTGCTCACCTCCCTAGTAGTATGCCCGCCATACTCTGCCCCACTGTGCTCACCTCCCTAGTAGTATGCCCGCCATACTCTGCCCCACTGTGCTCACCTCCCTAGTAGTATGCCCGCCATACTCTGCCCCACTGTGCTCACCTCCCTAGTAGTATGCCCGCCATACTCTGCCCCACTGTGCTCACCTCCCTAGTAGTATGCCCGCCATACTCTCACTTTTAGTCCTATTTTTCCTTTCTTCTCTTCCTGTATGAGCGTCTCTCCACCTCCCTCTATCTCAGGCCTAATAATTTCTCTCTGCCCTCCGCTGTGTGTTTGTGTTTGAAATGCTTCACCACACGTTGTATAAATCCGCACATCTCTTACCACGGTCCAATGTTCCCATGTAAATTCTCTTAACAGTCTCCTCTTCCTGCCTCTATAAAGTCTACGAGAAGATCACAGTCCACATACTGCTCTCCCCTCTATATTATAGTAGTTATATTCTTATAAATAGGAGGCAGTATTATAGTAGTTGTATTCTTGTATATAGGAGGCAGTATTATAGTAGTTATATTCTTGTACATAGGAGCAGTATTATAGTAGTTATATTCTTGTATATAGGAGCAGTATTATAGTAGTTGTATTCTTGTATGTAGATCAGTATTATAGTAGTTATATTCTTGTATATAGGAGCAGTATTATAGTAGTTATATTCTTGTATATAGGAGCAGTATTATAGTAGTTATATTCTTGTATATAGGAGCAGTATTATAGTAGTTATATTCTTGTATATAGGAGCAGTATTATGGTAGTTATATTCTTGTATATAGGAGCAGTATTATAGTAGATATATTCTTGTATATAGGAGCAGTATTATAGTAGTTATATTCTTGTATATAGGAGCAGTATTATAGTAGTTATATTCTTGTATATAGGAGCAGTATTATAGTAGTTATATTCTTGTATATAGGAGGCAGTATTATAGTAGTTATATTCTTGTATATATGGGGCAGTATTATAGTAGTTATATTCTTGTATATAGGAGCAGTATTATAGTAGTTATATTCTTGTATATAGGAGCAGTATTATAGTAGTTATATTCTTGTACATAGGAGCAGTATTATAGAAGTTATATTCTTGTATATAGGAGGCAGTATTATAGTAGTTGTATTCTTGTATATAGGAGGCAGTATTATAGTAGTTATATTCTTGTATATAGGAGCAGTATTATAGTAGTTGTATTCTTGTATGTAGATCAGTATTATAGTAGTTATATTCTTGTATATAGGAGCAGTATTATAGTAGTTATATTCTTGTATATAGGAGCAGTATTATAGTAGTTATATTCTTGTATATAGGAGCAGTATTATAGTAGTTATATTCTTGTATATAGGAGCAGTATTATGGTAGTTATATTCTTGTATATAGGAGCAGTATTATAGTAGATATATTCTTGTATATAGGAGCAGTATTATAGTAGTTATATTCTTGTATATAGGAGCAGTATTATAGTAGTTATATTCTTGTATATAGGAGCAGTATTATAGTAGTTATATTCTTGTATATAGGAGCAGTATTATAGTAGTTATATTCTTGTATATAGGAGGCAGTATTATAGTAGTTATATTCTTGTATATATGGGGCAGTATTATAGTAGTTATATTCTTGTATATATGGGGCAGTATTATAGTAGTTATATTCTTGTATATAGGAGCAGTATTATAGTAGTTATATTCTTGTATATAGGAGCAGTATTATAGTAGTTATATTCTTGTACATAGGAGCAGTATTATAGTAGTTATATTCTTGTATATAGGAGGCAGTATTATAGTAGTTATATTCTTGTATATAGGAGGCAGTATTATAGTAGTTATATTCTTGTATATAGGAGGCAGTATTATAGTAGTTATATTCTTGTATATAGGAGGCAGTATTATAGTAGTTATATTCTTGTATATAGGCGGCAGTATTATAGTAGTTATATTCTTGTATATAGGCGGCAGTATTATAGTAGTTATATTCTTGTACATAGGAGCAGTATTATAGTAGTTATATTCTTGTATATAGGAGCAGTATTATAGTTATATTCTTGTATATAGGAGGCAGTATTATAGTAGTTGTATTCTTGTATATAGGAGCAGTATTATAGTAGTTGTATTCTTGTACATAGGAGCAGTATTATAGTAGTTATATTCTTGTATATAGGTTGCAGTATTATAGTAGTTATATTCTTGTATATAGGAGCAGTATTATAGTAGTTATATTCTTGTATATAGGTTGCAGTATTATAGTAGTTGTATTCTTGTATATAGGAGGCAGTATTATAGTAGTTATATTCTTGTATATAGGAGGCAGTATTATAGTAGTTATATTCTTGTATATAGGAGGCAGTATTATAGTAGTTATATTCTTGTATATAGGTTGCAGTATTATAGTAGTTATATTCTTGTATATAGGAGCAGTATTATAGTAGTTATATTCTTGTATATAGGAGGCAGTATTATAGTAGTTATATTCTTGTATATAGGAGGCAGTATTATAGTAGTTATATTCTTGTATATAGGAGCAGTATTATAGTAGTTATATTCTTGTATATAGGAGCAGTATTATAGTAGTTATATTCTTGTATATAGGAGGCAGTATTATAGTAGTTGTATTCTTGTATATAGGAGGCAGTATTATAGTAGTTGTATTCTTGTATATAGGAGGCAGTATTATAGTAGTTATATTCTTGTATATAGGAGGCAGTATTATAGTAGTTATATTCTTGTATATAGGAGGCAGTATTATAGTAGTTATATTCTTGTATATAGGAGCAGAATTATAGTAGTTATATTCTTGTATATAGGAGGCAGTATTATAGTAGTTATATTCTTGTATATAGGAGCAGAATTATAGTAGTTATATTCTTGTATATAGGAGCAGTATTATAGTAGTTATATTCTTGTACATAGCAGTCAGTATTATAGTAGTTATATTCTTGTGCATAGGAGCAGTATTATAGTAGTTATATTCTTGTACATAGGAGCAGTATTATAGTAGTTATATTCTTGTATATAGGAGACACTATTATAGTAGTTATATTCTTGTATATAGGAGACAGTATTATAGTAGTTATATTCTTGTATATAGGAGCAGTATTATAGTAGTTATATTCTTGTATATAGGAGCAGTATTATAGTAGTTATATTCTTGTATATGGGAGCAGTATTATAGTAGTTATATTCTTGTATATAGGAGCAGTATTATAGTAGTTATATTCTTGTATATAGGGAGCAGTATTATAGTAGTTATATTCTTGTATATAGGAGGTAGTATTATAGTAGTTATATTCTTGTATATAGGAGGTAGTATTATAGTAGTTATATTCTTGTACATAGGAGCAGTATTATAGTAGTTATATTCTTGTATATAGGAGCAGTATTATAGTAGTTATATTCTTGTATATAGGAGCAGTATTATAGTAGTTATATTCTTGTATATAGGAGGTAGTATTATAGTAGTTATATTCTTGTACATAGGAGTAATATCATTGCAGTTATTTTCTTTTCCATACGGGCTCTAATAAGCTACTACTATTTTGTATTCTCTTTTGTCAGGTGGCTGGAGATGCTGATTGTCTACCCCAAGACCAACAAGCAGAATCAGAAGAAGAAGAGGAAAGTAGAGCCCCCTACTCCACAGGTGAGCCCTCACTCAGTCTGAACATCTACTTGTTATACACTACAGCAGTGCTTCCTAACCAGGGTGCCTTTGGCCATCTGAGCATACTGGGAGTTGCAGTTTTGTAACATCTGGAGGCACATTGGTTGGTAAACACTGCATTAGATTTACAATTATACAAATAATGTCCATAAGGCAAAGGAAAGATGTCTGCACTCACCATGTATGAAGCATAAAATCCGGACTTTATTGCGACAATGTCCATATCCAAATGAATGAGATTCACCCGGGTGCAGGGAAGGAAGGCAGCTCCCAGCTCGGAGCCGGTGCGTATCAATAGAACGACTGCGCCGTTTCGCATCAGTGACGCATCTTCTGGTACCTGATCCTTTGGATTACTAACCAGGTATATATGGGGAAAGGGGGAGGAGTGACCCATGACCAAAAATATACATAACAGATAAAATAGTATAGATATAGTAAAAACAAAGGACAATCTTATCCAGTAATCTCATAACAATGAGCTAAGATAATTTCTTTCATTTAAGCCTAACCAGCCCAGTGCTTTAAAGGGGTACTCCGGCCCTGAGACATCTTATCTCCTAGTATTGTGATGTCACGACTTCGCCCCCGTGTGACGTCACCCCCGCTATGCAAGTCTATGGGAGGCCGTCACGCCCCCTCCCATAGACTTGCATAGCGGGGGCGGGGGGTGACGTCACTCGGGGGCGGAGTGGTGACATCACGATACTCTGGCTCCATGGTCACCACCCGGCTGTTTGTGAGCTGTGCAGCTGAAACAGGTGGGTGGCGAATACAAGATTGCGGGGGTTGCCAGCGGCGAGACCCCCGTCGTGGGACATCGCTCAGGGCTGGAGTTCCCCTTTAAGTTTCCTGATCCATTTAGCTTCACATTGCAATAGTTTTGTGTGCCTGTCCACACCTTGTGATTGTTGAGGGATATGTTGTAAACTTGCAAAACGGATCTCTCCATGATTTCCCCCATGACGGTCGTCTATGTGGGCAATAAAACAAGTGTCGCCTACTTTTGTACGGAAAGAGTTCAGATGTTCACGAAATCTAACAATGAGATTTCTCTTTGTTTACCCACAGAGAAATGACCGTATGTACAAATCGGACAATAAACTATAAAATTAGACCTACAAGAAATGAATCGGTTCACTTTCACTGTATAGCTACCTAATTGAAAGTATTTTTTTCTGAGGATATATTTGCAATAATTGCAATGCCCACAGGGAAAATTTCCATGAGGTACATTTTTTGTTGAGCCAATCGGAATTAGAGCTTGTTCATTGTGAGCAGTCATGGGGGAAATCATGAAGATGGAACATCTGGAGGTCCGCAAGTTGGAGGAGACCACTGCATTAATCATTGATAGCACTTCAGAGGCAAACGTATATAGATGCGCTGTGCGGGGCATATATATATATATATATATATATCTACATGCGCTGCGGGGGGTATATATATATGTGTACACATGCGCTGCGGGGGGTATATAATAGCGCTCTGCGGGGGGTATATATACACATGCGCTGCGGGGGGTATATAATAGCACTGTGCGGGGGGTATATATACACACGCGCTGCGGGGGGTATATATACACACGCGCTGCGGGGGGTATATAATAGCATTGTGCGGGGGGTATATATACACACGCGCTGCGGGGGGTATATAATAGCGCTGTGCGCGGGGTGTGTGTATGTGTATATATATATATATATATATATATGTATGTATATACACACACACATGCACTGCGGGGGGTATATAATAGCGCTGTGCGCGGGGTGTATATATATATATATATATATATATGTGTATATACACACACACATGCACTGCGGGGGGTATATAATAGCGCTGTGCGCGGGGTGTGTATATATATATATATATATATATATATATATGTATATACACACACACATGCACTGCGGGGGGTATATAATAGCGCTGTGCGCGGGGTGTATATATATATATATATATATATATATATATATATATATATATGTATATACACACACACATGCACTGCGGGGGGTATATAATAGCGCTGTGCGGGGGTATATATATATATATATATATATATATATATATATATATATATATACATATACACATGCGCGGCGGGGACAAGACCTATATAACATGCGCTGTGCGGAGGACATGTATACAATTTACCCTGAGACACAATTTTTTTCCTGTGCGACACATTAGTAAATCAGGGAGGAAAATAAGGAGTAAATGAGGAAACACTCAGAGATAAACCCGACACTCTTAGTAAATGAGGGCCTATATGCGAAAAAAATTTATAGGTGGTCGAAATAGGGCGATTTTAGATTACTGATTTTGTAAAAAAAAAAAGTTTTGGATGTGGTACAAAATTATAAAAGTATCTAGCCATGGGTATTATTTTAATCATATTGACCCACAGAATAAATAACACATCATTTTTACCGTAAAGTGTACAGTGCAAAAACGAAACCCTCCAAAATGTGCAAAATTGTGGTTTTCATTAAAATTTCCTCCCTAAAAAAATTAGTTTTTTGGGTTTGCCGTACATTTTATGGTAAAAAGAGAGGTTTCATTACAAAGTATGATTGGTCATGCAAAAAACAAGCCCTTATATGGGTCTGTAGATGGAAAATAAGAGTTATGGATTTTAGTAGGCAAGGAGGAAAAAAAATAAAAATTGGCCTGGTCCTTAAAGAGGTACTCCGCCCCTAGACAGGGGATAAGATGTCAGATCGCGGGGGTCTCGCTTCTGGGGACCCCCGGGATCTCGGCTGCAGCGGCTTTCGGCAACGCTGGAGGCTTCGGATCCCGACCACGCGAGTGAAAGAGCGTGACTTCACGACTCCGCCCCCGTGTGATGTCACGCCCCGCCCCTCAATGCAAGTCCCATAGGCTTGCATTGAGGGGGCGGAGCGTGACATCACATGGGGCGGAGCCGTGACATCACAGCGCTCCGGCCCCGTGATCGACAGTAATCAGACCCGGAGCGAACACGATCCGTTGACGGATTTTAACGGGGTGCGGCATGCAAGATCATGGGGGTCCCCAGCGGCTGGACCCCCGCGATCAGGCATCTTATCCCCTATCCTTTGGATCGGGGATAAAATGTCTAAGCGTCGGAGTACCCCTTTAAGGTTAAAATGGGCTTGGTCCTTAAGAGGTTAAAGGGGTACTCCACTGGAAAAATTATTATTATTTTTTTTTTATAAATCAACTGGTGCCAGAAAGTTAAACAGATTTGTAAATTACTTCTATTAAAAGAAATCTTCAGGCATCTGAGGAAGGAGGACCAACCCTCCAAAACACGTCAGTGGATATATATTAATAAATATAGTGCCTCTTGGCACTTTCTTCCTACACAATTGTGTCTGATTATCTTGGAACTAAGAACAGCACCTAGACAAGGTTCCCTTTTTTTCTGCTGCTTCTTTCACATTTAGGTTAGGGAGGGTCAGGACTGTTGTTAGATTAGGTACTCACCTGTACCCCATCCCTCCCCCACGCCCCTCC
This sequence comes from Hyla sarda, assembly GCF_029499605.1. Taxonomy (NCBI): domain Eukaryota; kingdom Metazoa; phylum Chordata; class Amphibia; order Anura; family Hylidae; genus Hyla; species Hyla sarda. The sequence goes on along the minus strand of NC_079196.1, from coordinate 217,940,200 downwards.
CTTACGGCATTTGGTGATGTCTTGAACTCTATACTATACACTTGTTCCAACCTTGTAATATCAATTTAAAATTATTGAAGTAAAGGTTACGTTTTAATTTATTGGATACCTTATTGATGTGTTCTTTATGTGATCAATTGTAACCTATCAATCACCAAGGGTCATTGATCTCTTTAGGTCCAAGGCACCTCTTGTGTTGTTTTTTTTTTTTTTTTTTTTGGATACCCCACCTTGTTGTAGACAGCTCTGTCCCCGGAAATCTCTTCCCATTAGAGTGGTTGTGCTTGGAGAAACCATTAACTCGTGCACCTTATCTGCAGGCTGGATCTGCTGTGTTAAAGGGGTACTCCCGTGGAAAACTTTTTTTTTTTTTTTTTTTTTTTTTTTTTTTTTAAATCAACTGGTGCCAGAAAGTTAAACAGATTTTTAATTTCCTTCTATTAAAAAAATCTTAATCCTTCCAGTACTTTTTAGGGGAAATGCTTTACTTTTTAGATTTCTCTGATGTTATGACCACGGTGCTCTCTTCTGACCTCTGCTGTCCATTTTAGGAACTGTCCAGAGCAGCATATGTTTGCTATGGGGATTTTCTCTTTCTCTGGACAGTTCCTAAAATGGACAGCAGAGGTCAGCAGAGAGCACTGTGGTCATGACATCAGCGAAATCCAAAAAGTAAAGCATTTCCTCTGTAGCATACAGCCCCTAATAAGTACTGGAAGGATTAAGATTTTTTTTAATAGAAGTGATTTACAAATCTGTTTAACTTTCTGGCACCAGTTTATTTTAAAAAAAAAGTTTTCCTTGGGAGTACCCCTTTAAGTAAATGGGGGAAGTAGTAAGGTTCCAGACTAGATCTCGGACCCTCATCTCTACTATCAAAGAACAAGCGATGATCCGGCACCAGTTAAAAGTAGTAGCTTTATTAATTCCCTATCAAAAGGCACAAGGATCACACAGTAAAACCGACTCCCTCCACGGCCATACGCGTTTCATGCGCATGCGCGCTCTTCCTCATTGATCTCATCTCTACTCCCTGATAACGTGGGTGGGAGAGATGGGGAAAGTGCAGTGGAAAAGTGAGGGGTCTCGGTGTCCTGAGGATGGCACTTACTATACATGGTAATGGGGGAACTGCTTCTCTGACTCACCCTATCTGACTGCCTTGTGCAGCGTGGGAGTCCGCAGCTGAAGTGCCAATTCATTTACATGTCCCGGGAGGCTGGGGTCACATGACAGCGATGTGCAGATCAGATGCCAGCGCCGGGCATGTGATGATTTACAGTTTCCTATTATTTCCTTTAGGGGGAAAAAAAAATATTATAATCCATGGGAGTTAGAAATGGGTCAGTGCAGGTAGTTTGGTTTGTCGTGTTTTGCAATGCTTTAACCCAGTGTTTCCCAGCCACTGTGCCTCCAGCTGTTGCAAAACTTCAACTCTCAGCATGCCCGGACAGCCTTCGGCTGTCCGGGCATGCTGAGAGTTGAAGTTTTGCAACAGCTGGAGACACGTTGCTTGGGAAACACTGCCTTAACCAAACAACCAATACGCCAGTGTTGTTTCAGTCAACCATTCAGCCACCAGAGGCGCTGTTCTGTACAGTTTGGCCCTCTTCTCCCCTCTGTTTTGGCAATTTGATCAATCAAGGAGATGTAAGAAGATTTAAAGGAGTTCTGTAGTGAAAAAATAACTTATCCCCTATCCAAACGATAGTGAATATGTTATAGATCGCGTAGGGTCCGACCGCTGGGACCCCCTGCGATCTCCTGAGCGGAGCCCTGGCAGTCTGCTGAAAGTGGGCGTGCCGACTCCGCACGGAACGGCGGCTGACAGGCTCCCTCCATGTATCCCATAGAGATACGTGGAGGGGGCGTGTCAGCTGCGGGGTTCGGAACGGCCGCTACCGGCAGATTGCCGCGGCCCCGTTTAGGAGATTGTGGGGGGTCCCGTTTGTCGGACCCCCGCGATCTTTAACTTCATCCCCTATCTTTTGGGATAAGTTATTTTTCACCGCACTACTCCTTTTAAAAGGTTATTCCAGGGTGCTGAACTTTTTAGACACCCATCCCCTGTCCACGGATACGGGATAAATGTCTGATCACGGAGGTCTGACCACTAGGACCTCCCGCAATACTCGGTACGGGGCCCCGGGCTGCTTTATGCGTCCTTAGCGCACTCCGGCCCCCACCTTACTGGACGAACGCAAGTGACGGCCCGCTAAGCCAGCTGATGCGGGACATCACTGCTGCTAGTGAGTGGGCTGTCACTTACGTTGGTCCAGAAAATTAGGTCTGTGTACGTAGCCGGGGCCCCCTACAGGAGTTGGCGGTCATACCCCCTGCGATCAGACACTTAATACTTAAGAAGAAAGAAGGGACATATCCAGCACTCGGGATATGCAGGTAAAAATCAATCCTTGCTTTATTGATAATCTTTGGACAGGGATCAGAACGGAGATAACGTCAGACGTGTTTCGCACCTAGGTGCTTAATCGTAGACAAAGGTCTACGATTAAGCATATATGTGTGAAACACGTCAGAGTTATCTCTCTTTTGATCTCTGTCCGAAGATTATCAATACAGCAAGGATTGATTTTTACCTGCATATCCCGAGTGCTGGATAACCTTTCTTCTAATAGTGCACACAGCCGAGGGCGGGACCAGCATGTCCTTGTACAGGTGATGCAGTGAGACCAGGAAGTGAGCGGTGTATACCTACACACTTAAAGGGGTTATCCAGGAAAAAAATTTTTTTTATATATATCAACTGGCTCCAGAAAGTTAAACAGATTTGTAAATTACTTCTATTAAGAAATCTTAATCCTTTCAGTACTTATGAGCTTCTGAAGTTGAGTTGTTCTTTTCTGTCTAAGTGATCTCTGATGACACCTGTCTCGGGAATTGCACAGTTTAGAAGCAAATCCCCATAGCAAACCTCTTCTAAACTGGGCGGTTCCCGAGACACGTGTCATCAGAGAGCAATTAGACAGAAAAGAACAACTCAACTTCAGAAGCTCATAAGTACTGAAAGGATTAAGATTTTTTAATAGAAGTAATTTGATGATATATAAAAAAAAAAAGTTTTTTCCTGGATAACCCCTTTTAAGTGTCTAAAACATTCAGTTCCTGGACTACTCCTTTAACCACTTTAATTTGCTCTTCACCTATGTGTATCCTGAACCCTGCTCCTTGTGGCGAATCGTCTTTCTCACTTTATATCCTAGGAACCTGGACCAGCCAAAATGGCAGCTACCAGCACAGGGATACCCAGTGCAGAAAAGGTCCCAGCCACCAAATCCACTCTCTGGCAAGAGGAAGCGAAGGGCAAGGACGGGCAGGAGAGCAGCGGCAGCAGTCCCATCCAGAGTCCAGTCCACATGCCCTCTTCCCCAAGTGAGCCCGTGCCAGGCAGCAAAGCCGGTCAGTATACGGATGGGCGATTTTACTGTTTAGGGAAACAATACCTGCAATATAATGTAGTGTATCCATTTTATGCTCGTTTTTGTCTCTTTGTCCCAGACGGAAGCTTGGTAAATGGAGACCGCGTCGACGGCGGACGCAAGACTCGAGTGGAAAGTGGCTATTTCTCCTTAGAGAAGACTAAAGACTTGAAATCTGAAGATCAGCCATTACAGACTCCGCCTTCACCTTCCACCCCCGATGCGCCCACCAGGTATAGTGTCCACAATGTATTCGACCAGGAGCAAGATCCCTTTTCCCCCCCAGGTAACATGCACTGCCAGCCTTGGAGACCTCATAACAATCACGGAACGCCAACTGCCCTTCTTCACATTGCCAATCGGGAGTATGCCGTGCTGGCCGATGTACCCCGAGCACGCAGGATCTCTCATAAAGAAGTTTTCCAGGTAGAGAGGAAGAGACTGGAACAACAAACCCGGGCACGGAGCCCAGGCAGGGAAGAGGTGGCGCGGCTGTTTGGCCAACAGAGAAGGTGAGCTCACTATGCACATTGATTTTACGTATTGAATGTAGCAAAGGTTCGGTGTGAAGGTGGATGCAAGTCTATCAGTTTTGGGTTGAGCTTTGACTGTATTCATCCATTAAAGGGGTACTCTGCCCCTAGAATTCTTATCCCCTATCCAAAGGATTGGGGATAAGATGTCTGATTGTGGGGGCCCCACCACTGGGAATCTCTCACAGCACCCCTATCATCTGGTGCACGGTGCGAGCTTCGCTCCATGCCTGATGACTGGCGATGCAGAGGCCGGAGGATCGTGCCGTCACGGCCCCGCCACCCTCATGACGTCACGCCCCCTTAATGCCAGTCTATGGGAAGGGGCGTGGCGGGCGTAGACTTGCATTAAGGGGGCGGGGCGTGAAGTCACGATGGGGCGGGGCGTGAAGTCACGATGGGGCGAGATCGTGACATCACGATCATCTGGCCCCTACATCTTAAGTCATCAGGCACGGTGCAAAGCTCGCTCCGTGCACCAGATGATAGGGGCGCTGCCGGAGAGATCGCAGGTAGAGATGAACGAACTTACAGTAAATTCGATTCGTCACAAACTTCTCGGCTCGGCAGTTGATGACGTTTCCTGCATAAATTAGTTCAGCTTTCCGGTGCTCCCGTGGGCTGGAAAAGGTGGATACAGTCCTAGGAGACTCTTTCCTAGGACTGTATCCACCTTTTCCAGCCCACCGGAGCACCTGAAGGCTGAACTAATTTACGCAGGAAAAGTCATCAACTGCCGAGCCGAGAAGTTCGTGACGAATCGAATTTACTGTAAGTTCGCTCATCTCTAATCGCAGGGGTTCCCATCGGCAGGACCCCCGCGATCAGACATCGTATCCCCTATCCTTTGATTAGGGGATAAGATGTCTAGGGGCAGAGTACCCCTTTAAGGGGAGTGAGGTGTCGATTTGTATGCACTGAGCCGCCATCTGTCTTTATGGCATCTTAGAGTAAAAGTTGTATTTGATGATACTGAAGTTGGAGCGTTAGACTAAGCATGGTTCCGTAAATTAGTCAACCCATTGGTTTTTACAGATCTGATTTCAGTGGGTCCATTGGGCTGAGCTCCCAGCTATACTGTACATACGAGAACAAGAGTTTAGTTACATTTCTAGATCTGAGTGAATGGGTCCCTCCCATTGGTGGTATCTTCTGGCAGAAGTGTCAACCCAACAACCCTGGAAGCTTTTCCAGAAGACTATTTCAGCATTGTACTACCAGTGGTCTCCAAACTGTGGCCCTCCGGATGTTGCAAAACTACAACTCCCAGCACGCCCGGACAGCCAACGGCTGTCCGGGCATGCTGGGAGTTGTAGTTTTGCATCATCTGGAGGGCCACAGTTTGGGAACAACTGAATTGCCTGCTCTCCTGCCTCGCTTTCTATTTACAAAAAAAAAAAAAAAAGTATTGATAATGTAATGTTTATGTGACAGTTCTGGGCACTAGGTGCACATAAAGGTAGGTATATATGTGGAAGTCAAGGTCCCAGCACTCAATAGGTTCTGCTAGAAACATTGTTTATAGGTATACGTATACAGGACGCCTTTCAGCAAATGCCTTGCCCTCTTAAGCTGAGGAAGGGAAGGTGTTTGCCGAAACGCGTCCGGTGTACTTCTATACGTCAGTGCTGGGACCTTGTACTTATTCCTTGCCTGTATATGATGTATTCTTATTGACGTCTCTGTACTCTCCCATCAATGGCAAAAATATAGGGAATAGAATTGTATGCTCTGTAATATCTGATCTGCAACCGGTGAATCTCCAGTGAGTGTGACGCCACAACTCTCCGCTTTCCCAAGTTGCCGTATCACGGCTTAGGGTGCAGTCACACCACGGTTTAGGGATGTGGTAGTCGGAGGCGGTTTTATTTTGTATTTGTTGCCGTATCCATAGACCAACATTAAGAAACCGTACTAAAAAAATAAAAAAAAATAAATAAATAAAGGAAATCTGATTTTGTATGGTATGGCGGTATAATAATAATATTTTTTTTGGCTAACAAAAAACATTGTTTTTTTTTCTCCTTTTTCAAAACCTTATATACCGTACACGTTATACGTTTTCATATAGTATTGTAGTCAATGAGAACGCAATTTAACCGT
>NC_079196.1:217831627-217926627 GCF_029499605.1 Hyla sarda | reverse complement strand
CTCAGGATCAGTACAGGAGAAGTAATGTAATATATGTACACAGTGACCTCACCAGCAGAATAGTAAGTACAGCTCTGGAGTATAATATAGGATATAACTCAGGATCAGTACAGGATAAGTAATGTAATGTATGTACACAGTGATCTCACCAGCAGAATAGTGAGTACAGCTCTGGAGTATAATACAGGATATAACTCAGGATCAGTACAGGATAAGTAATGTAATATATGTACACAGTGACCTCACCAGCAGAATAGTGAGTGCAGCTCTGGAGTATAATACAGGATATAACTCAGGATCAGTACAGGATAAGTAACGTGTTTTAACTTCTTAAATCTAAACTAGAACTATGTACTTAAAGGGACATGCACTTCAATAATCTTTAATCTCAGACCTTCAGCAAGACAGGTGATGACCATTTGCCGCCTGTCTATGAGCGAGTGTGTGTGTGTGATGACCGCCACATCCCATGTCCGGCCTAATGACAATCCGCTAATAACACCACTAGATGTTGTGATCGATGATGATTTTGCATTTGTAATATCATTAATATTGATGTGATGATTTTGCTCTGATAATTGATGACTATTGATTTGACGCCTTCTTGTTTATATTAGTCCATTACACTCATTTTCCAGCCTTGTTCTATTTCCAGGTCTTATTGCTGTCCACCTCCTCCTCCTGCTGATGGCCATCTTTTCTGAGCCCCGCTTCGCTGCCATCTCGTCTTAGTGTTCCGAATTTATGAGACAAGAGATGTGACTATTTTCTGTCTCCTAGGAAAAACAAACCAGTCTGTTTTTTCCCTCCCCCACCCCCTTCCCCTCCGAAAAATCTACTGTCTCTTCTACTGACTCACTCTAATTTGTTTTAACTTCTTTGGCTGCTTGGGACGGCCGGTGCTGAGTTACTGGAGTTAAAAAAGACAGAAATAAAAGTGCCTTTTGTTGTTATGTTGCCATTGAGAATAATGTCGGGGGGGGGGGGGGGGTGGTAATGAAAAGGCGTCTTGTTCAATGCACGGTGCAAGCAGAGTGTGTTCCATAACTCACAGCAAGCAGATCTCTTGGCTCCGGCCTTTCGGACCTACCCTGGTCATTTTAGGACCTGCCCTGGTATTTTTTGGGCACGCTGTCCATATCCAACTGGCAAACCCGACTTTTTATATCTCTCATGGACTTAAAGGGGTATTCCAGTTTTATACATTTTAAAGGAGATATCCAGTGGTGAAAAACTTATCCCTTATCCTAAGCATAGGGGATAAGTTTTAGATCGCGGGGGTCTGACCCCCGGGCCCCCCCACAATCTCCTGTACGGGGCCATGGCAGCCCACGGGAAGGGGGTGTGGTGACCACTGCACAAAGCGGTGGCTGACACGCCTCCTCAATACAACTCTATGGCAGAGCCAGAGCTCTGCCTTCAGCAATCTCCGCTCTTCCACAGAGTTGTATTTCAGGGGCGTTTCGGCCGCCGGTGGTCGACACCCGCTATCTAGCCAGCGAGCCGGGGCCCCGTATAGGAGATCGCAGGGGGGCCCCAGCAGTCGGACCCCCTGCGATCTGAAACGTATCCCCTATCCTTAGGATAGGGGATACATTTTTCACCACTGGACTAGCCCTTTAAGATGTCTGATCGCAGGGGTCCCGCCTCTGGGAACACCCTCCGGCATTCTGTGACCGGCACTGCCTCCGAGACGTGACCTCACGCCACGCCCCCTCCATTCATGTCTATAGGAGGGGGCGTGACGGCAGTCACGCCCCCTCCCATAGACATGAATGGAGGGGGCGTGGCGTGATGTCACAAGGGGTCTCGTCTCAGAGGCAGCGCCTGGCACAGACATCTTATCCCCTATAAGTGATTTCAAAGTCCCCAAAAAAGTCAGTGTATGATAGGGTAAAGCAAGTGTTTCCCAACCAGTGTGCCTCTTGCTGTTGCAAAGCTACAACTCTTAGCGGCTGTCTGGGCATGCTGGGAGTTGTAGTTTTGCAACAGCTGCAATCAAACTGGTTGGAAAACAATGCTTTAAAGCCTCCTAGAACCTATCCGGGCAACCTGAGAACTTTAAAGGGGAACTCCACCCCTAGACCTCTTATCCCCTATTCAAAGGATAGGGGATAAGATGTCAGATCGCGGGGATCCCGCCGCTGGGGACCCCCCGCAATATAGCATGCGGCACCCACCTGTTTCTGCTCCGTAAGCGCTGGAGGGTCTGGGTCCCGACCACGGGAACGGAAGTTCGTGACGTCACGACTCCGCCCCCGTGTGACGTCACGCCCCGTCCCCTCAATGCAAGTCTATGGGTGGGGGCGCGTGACAGCCGCCACGCCCCCTCCGATAGACTTGCATTCAGGGTGCGGGGTGTGACGTCATGAGGGGGCCGGGCTATGACGTCACGAGCGGCCGGTTCCAGCGTTCGGAACAGTTTGTTCCAAACACTCAACAGTGGAGTACTCCTTTAATAAAAATAAGACGTCCCCTGAAAATAAGCCATAGTGAGTCTTCTTTATGAATAATAAATATAAGGCAGTGTCTTATTTTCGGGGAACCCTGGTGTCCTGGGAATTGTAGTCGCTCAGGAGCCACAGGTTGGAGACTGTGACTGTGCAGTAGAGTTGGCATTAGACACGAGATTTCCTTCAGCTGCTCCGGACTATGTTGACATTTCCAGCCAACAATATGGAGATAGGGGCTCAGATAAACTGAAGCTTTAATCACTTTTCACTTGGTTCTCTTCCTCTCTGCATAGAACGGACTGTAGAACAAGTATGTAAATGGAGGGGCCGGCGGTGACATCCCGTAGTTGTCGACAGAACAACTGTTCAGCCCTCCGTAGTGTTACCACTGTGGATTGTCCTCGGGAATAATCGTTAGATAACTTGATATCCATGAAGGCTATTACTACATGACGCCAAGACTCTAGCCCTCTTCTTCCTGTTGTAGGACCCAAGCCATTCTATAGTCCTTATTGACGGGCCACTCTATAATTGCTGGTCATTTTGGAGCCTCTAGCTAAATTGCTCAAATGTTGGGCCCCAATGCAAAAACTGTTACATGGCCCCCAGGTATAATGCTCCATTTATAGCACTGGTCGATGTAATGGACCTACACCACACACTCTGCACCCCCTATAGGTACGACCCTGCATAAGAGCAAAGTCGACGTCTGTCTCTTTGGGTGTGTCAATTCTTCCTAGATGATTGCAGAAAGAAAAAGCTGCTGCGGTGGCGCTGCCCAGGTGGATACCAAGAAGATTGGACTCGGATGGTGTGGTGAAACATGTATTTTTATGTGCTTTGCACGACCGATTCATGTATGAATAAAAATACATGTTTCACCACACCATCCGAGTCCAATCTTCTTGGTATCCGCCTGGGCAGCGCCACCGCAGCGGCTTTTTCTTTCTCCAATCTTCTGGACCTCCACCGACTCCCGAAAAAGAGCCCGGTTTTCTCTGCAGGCTGCAGCCGAGGATTTCTCCAAACCACCCCCCCGCCACTCAGGGGTTCAATGCACAAAACCAAGCGTCACTTAAGGTGAGCAATATTTCAGGGCATTCGGGACATTTAGCCCACGGAATTACACGAGGCGCCATTTTCTATTTTTTGTTTTGTTCCCACTATCTCGTCCAATTCCTCCTAGATGGATGACGGTGGGAGGTGGCGGGATCTGGCATGTTGAATTTCATCGTGCCTAATCTCTCATATTTGAATATCTAAAAAACACAAAAATAGCAGTGTACCCTTAGTGTAGAGTGTATCTAGAGGTGAAGAAAACACCTTAAAGGGAACCAATCATCAGATTTTACCCTATATAACGCTTGGCAAAGCGTTATATAGGGTAAAATTGTTGTCCTCACCATCCCCGGGGACGCTCCTGCCCCCAGGGATGGTGAAGATATGAAGTTATAAACTAGTCGCCGCCGTAAGTAGTCACCTGGGCGGGGAGCTCTTCTCATATACTTCCGTTCTTCGGCAGGGAGCGACGCCCCCTCCACTTGATTGATGGGCGGCGTCATCGCTCTGCTCCGTCTGTTCAGTGAGCGGAACAATGACGCGGCCCATCAATCAAACGGAGGGGGCGTCGCTTCCAGCCGAAGAACGGGAGTAGGTGAGAAGAGCTCCCCGCCCAGGTGACTACTTACGGCGGCGACTAGTTTATAACTTCATATCTTCACCATCCCTGGGGGCAGGAGCGTCCCCCGGGGATGGTGAGGACAACAATTTTACCCTATATAACGCTTTACCAAGCATTATATAGGGTAAAATCTGATGATTGGTTCCCTTTAAAGAACATGTAAAATCTCTCCATGTTAGGTCAGCTGCCTTCCTGTCCTCCCAAACCTCACAGTTGCAGGACGGTATCCAAAAGAATCAATGGGGTAACACACCCTAAATGAGAACCAAACAGGACTAAAGGTGCTTCTTCCAAATTAGGATAAATTATTCCTTGTTCCACAGTAAACACTTTTCGAACCCTTACTGGGCTCTTCTTCAGGTAGTGATCCAATTACAATTAGAGCCCATTACGGGTCCAAAGCATGTTTAAGAATATTTATCCTAGATGTAGGGCAGAGGGAGCAGATTTTGTCTACATTATTTGGTCATGCTCAGAGATTAATATATTTAGGCAGGAAATATTGGGTGAAATTAATAAGATTGCAGGTGGACAATGAGTTTTCACCCCTTCAGGTGCTATTGGGTATTCAAGAAGGGAGTCTGGAACAAGGAACTCTCTTAAAGGGGTACTCCACTGGAAAAAAACATTTTTTTTTACATCAACTGGTGCCAGAAAGTTAAACAGATTTGTAAATTACTTCTATTAAAAAATCTTAATCCTTTCAGTACTTATCAGCTGCTGTTTGATCCACAGGAAGTTCTTTTCTTTTTGAATTTCCTTTCTGTCTGACCACAGTGCTCTCTACTGACACCTCTGTCCAAGTCAGGAACTGTCCAGAGCAGGATAGGCTTCCTATGGGGGTACTCTGGACAGTTCCTAAAATAGACAGAGGTGTCAGCAGAGAGCACTGTGGTCAGACAGAAAGAAAAAAAAAAAAAAAAGAACTTCCTCTGTAGTATTAAGCAGCTGATAAGTACTGGAAGGATTTAGATTTTTTAATTGAAGTAATTTACAAATCTGTTTAACTTTCTGGCACCAGTTTATTTAAAAAAATATGTTTTCCAGTGGAGCACCCCTTTAAGAAAACTTTTTTTTATCAACTGGTGCCAGAAAGTTACAGATTTGTAAACCACTTCTATTAAAAAACCTTAATCCTTCCAGTACTTTTTAGGGGCTGTATACTAAAGAGAAATCCAAAAAAGAAATGCATTTCCTCTGATGTCATCATCACCACAGTGCTCTCTGCTGACCTCTGCTGTCCATTTTAGGAACTGTCCAGAGCTGGAGAAAATCCCCATAGCAAACATATGCTGCTCTGGACAGTTCCTAAAATGGACAGCAGAGGTCAGCAGAGAGCACTGTGGTCATGACATCAGAGGAAATGCATTTCTTTTTTTGATTTCTCTTTAGTATACAGCCCCTAAAAAGTACTGGAAGGATTAAGATTTTTTAATAGAAGTGATTTACAAATCTGTTTAACTTTCTGGCACCAGTTGATTTAAAGAAAAAAAGAAAAAAAAAAAAGGTTTCCACGGGAGTACCCCTTTAAGGTTAAATAAGATCTGGAATGGGTGGAAGAGAGAGTAAAGAGAGAAATAAATAAATATGAATCCTGAAATGCTGAAATAAAATAATCTATTTTTATAATTTAATTGAATTAATTTATTTTTATTTTATTTTTTTTCTCTCCCCTCGGGTTTCGGCCATTTCTATTGTGAAGGAAGGGTGGTAAAAGTGGGATGATTACTGTAATTTATAAGAAATTTGTGGGATTTTTTTTTATGTATGTACGAACAATGGAAAATAATAGTTTTTTTAAAAAAAGGAAGAATATTTATCCTAATCTGGGAAAGTACATTAGAAAGATTTTTTTTTATTTATCATAAGGAGTGCAATAGCAAAAATTAGTTTTAATGACAGTGCCCATTTAAAGGGGTTATCCAGGAAAAAAACTTTTTTATATATATCAACTGGCTCCAGAAAGTTAAACAGATTTATAAATTACTTCTATTAAAAAATCGTAATCCTTTCAGTACTTATAAGCTTCTGAAGTTAAGGTTGTTCTTTTCTGTCTAAGTGCTCTCTGATGACACCTGTCTCGGGAACCGCCCAGTTTAGAAGAGGTTTGCTATGGGGATTTGCATCTAAACTGGGCGGTTCCCGAGACACGTGTCATCAGAGAGCACTTAGACAGAAAAGAACAACCTTAACTTCAGAAGCTCATAAGTACTGAAAGGATTAAGATTTTTTAATAGAAGTAATTTACAAATCTGTTTAACTTTCTGGAGCCAGTTGATATATATAAAAAAAAGTTTTTTCCTGGATAACCCCTTTAACTGCTCGACCCCTTTGTTTGTAAGCTGTCTGGCAGCAGCTTACTTCTTCTCTGTCTGATGAGAACACATGAATGTTCAGCCAAAAAGAACGGTCATGTGCATTGGGGGAACGGTAGAGATAAGTCTCGGCTAAACAAATGTTTGGCAGAATGGTAACTTTAGTGTTTGCCCATTTTTAGCCGATAATGTTATCATTCCAGGTTTTTCCCTTTTTTTTTTTTTTTTTTAAATGTTTAAAAAAAAAATTTTTTTAACCCTTTTTATGTAAATAATGACATCTAGTTTGCTGTGAGCTATGGAACATGTGTTGATGCACCCGTCTGTATTATGGTTTCTCATTACTTGTTGTGTGAAAATAAATTCAGAAGGAAAAGACAAAAGTGCTCCGCTATGTAACCCATAACCTGAATGGGGTCATTTCACAAAATCTGGACCCTAGAAAGATTTAAAATATTTTTATGTTCTTCTTGGTGGGGAGTTAGATGCACTATATAAGTCCGGACTGTTTAGTATTTCTGTTCGGTATATCCCTAAAAAGCTGTGGTCTCCAAAGTGTGGACCTCCAGCTGTTGCAAAACTACAACTCCCAGCATGACCGGACAGCCAACGGCTGTCCGGTCATGCTGGGAGTTGTAGTTTTGCAACAGCTGGAGTTCCACAGTTTGGAGACCACTGCCATGGAGATAAATAGTAAAAGCCCTGGTTAAAGTAGTTATGCAGTTTAAAGGGGTACTCCGGTGGAAAACTTTTTTCTTTTTAAATGAACTGGTGCCAGAAAGTTAAACAGATTCGTAAGTTACTTCTATTAAAAAAATCTTTACCCTTCCAGTACTTTTTAGCAGCTGTATACTACAGAGGAAATTCTTTTCTTTTTGAAATTCTTTTCTTTTTGAATTTCTTTTTTGTCTTGTCCACAGTGCTCTCTGCTGACACCTCTGTCCGTGTCCGGAACTGTCCAGAGCAGCATAGGTTTGCTATGGGGATTTTCTCCTGCTCTGAACAGTTCCTGATACGGGCATCAGGTGTCAGCAGAGAGCACTGTGGACAAGACAAAAAAAAAGAAATTCAAAAAGAATAGAATTTCCTCTGTAGCTTATAGCTGCTAATAAGTACTGGAAGGGTAAAGATTTTTTTAATAGAAGTCATTTACAAATCTGCTTAACTTTCTGGCACCAGTTGATTAAAAAAAAATATATATGTTTTCCACCGAATTGTATCCCCTATCTACAGGATCCGCGATCTCCCACCCGGTGCACCGACACGAAGCTGCTACACAGTAGTAACCACAATGCAGATTTGCCTATGTTAGAAAAGGAGTTGCCCTCCACCTGTTGTTACTTATCTGCTTTCTCTACACAGGTGGCAGTAGCATTCTATCATGTGACAGCTAAACTTTTTTAGGGCCCACTCACACTCCCGAACTGAGAAAATTCTGCTGCAGCAGCCTCCCATTGTTTCCCAGACTCGGGAATGCATTGCCGTCAATAGAGACAGAACATGCCTAAGCAGTCGTAGCGCTGATTGGTCTCAGACGGCGTCTGCTGCGCACGAAAATGCCGGCCGGAATTTTTTGGGAGCGTAGAATATTCCGTAGAAATTCCTGTGCTGCAGAGTCCCATTGCTGTCAATGGGATTCCGCTGCACAGTGCACACTACAAATTTCAGCGCCTGAAAGAATGGACTTTTTTATTCTTTCTGCTGAATTTTAGCAGAACACGTTGCTGTCTATAGGGACAGCAATATCCGTGCGGTCAGGGGATAACTATAGAGGTAGCAGTCTCCCTGGTGCCTAAGGGGGCCCCCAAAGCACATCTGCCTCATAAGCGAGCAGTACAAAAATTGGCATATTGGGCCCTGTAGCAGATTTTTCATCAGGGCCCCGAAGCTACAAGCTACGCCTCTGCGTGCGGTCCTAGTGCCGACTGCTTCAATCGCCACCAGTTGCCCTTGTAATCCGTAATATTGTACCTAGCCTTATAAAGTGTCATGGCGGAAGAGTTGTCCCCTGTAAATTTCAGGAAATAATTTGTTCTTGGGGGTGGCGCTGCCATCTTGCAGTCATGGGGAGGGCGGGGGGCGGGTTTGATATGCCATCCAGGTGGCCTTGCTTCATTTAAGCAGAATCCCATTAAATTAAAATCCCAGCTCCCTCCATGATGTTCACCCGCTCCGGTGTTGTGCGACAGCCCCGCTCTGTGTTTCGTACAGCACAACGCTCTCTCCCGCAGGGGAGACATTTTTTTTACCAATTGCTTAACAAGTGGCTCCGGAGTCCAGGAGTTAGAGGAGGATTTAAAGGCTCATAACTGTGCGAGATCAAAACCGTTTGCAGGCAAGAGACAGACGCTTCATTAAAAGAACCTTGTGATCTGGTTTCTGCCAACAACCTCTGGCCCCAGGAGCGCGAGCGACAGCCGATCACAACACGACCGCGGCACCTTCACCTAAGGACTTGGCACCGAGCGACTCAAGTCACACGTCTCTTTATGAACGTTTCCAATTTAAAAGTCCTAATTTGGGGGCTAATTAAACCCAAGGGATCCAAGTCCCTCAAAGGTTTTCTCTTCCTTTTGAAGTCTCCGTAAAATCCTTAATGAAAAACACCCAGTGACCCGCCGAAACCTCGGATCACAATGTGGGAAATCGCAGCGCTGCACTTTTGTCTTTTCATCTGCAAAGGGAGGTACAGACCAGTGTTACATACTTTGATGTCCCTCACGCCATCTGGACACGTGGTGGAGGCGGCCATTTTTTTTGTGGGTGGAGCCAGTAAGTGGCAACATTGAAATGGCATACCTTTTCTCTTCTGTCAGGTTTTCTTAAAGGGGTACTCTGGAGTAAACTTAATGTTTTCAAATCAACTGGTGCCATAAAATCAGACAGATTTGTAAATTACTTCTGTCTAAAAATCTTAATCCTTCCAGTACTTATCAGCTGCTGTATGCTCCAGAGGAAGTTGTGTAGTTCTTTCCAGTCTGACCATAGTGCTCTCTGCTGACACCTCTGTCCATGTCAGAAACTGTCCAAACTGTGGAGAGGTTTGCTATGAGGATTTCATCCTACTCTGGACCGTCCCTGACACAGAGGTGTCTGCAGAGAGCCCTGTGGTCAGACTGGAAAGAACTACACAACTTCCTGTGGAGTATACAGCAGCTGATGGAGATTTGCGCCTCCCCTGGACAGTTCCTGACACAGACAGAGGTGTCAGCAGAAAGCACTGTGGTCAGACTGGAAAGAACTACACAACTTCCTGTGGAGTATACAGCAGCTGATGGAGATTTGCGCCTCCCCTGGACAGTTCCTGACACAGACAGAGGTGTCAGCAGAATGCACTGTGGTCAGACTGGAAAGAACTACACAACTTCCTGCGGAGTATACAGCAGCTGATGGAGATTTGCGCCTCCCCTGGACAGTTCCTGACACAGACAGAGGTGTCAGCAGAAAGCACTGTGGTCAGACTGGAAAGAACTACACAACTTCCTGTGGAGTATACAGCAGATGATGGAGAATTGCGCCTCCCCTGGACAGTTCCTGACACAGACAGAGGTGTCAGCAGAAAGCACTGTGGTCAGACTGGAAAGAACTACACAACTTCCTGTGGAGTATACAGCAGCTGATGGAGATTTGCGCCTCCCCTGGACAGTTCCTGACACAGACAGAGGTGTCAGCAGAATGCACTGTGGTCAGACTGGAAAGAACTACACAACTTCCTGCGGAGTATACAGCAGCTGATGGAGATTTGCGCCTCCCCTGGACAGTTCCTGACACAGACAGAGGTGTCAGCAGAGAGCCCTGTGGTCAGACTGGAAAGAACTACGCAACTTCCTCTGGAGCATACAGCAGCTAATAAGTACTGGAAGTGTTAAGATTTTCAAATAGAAGCAATTTACAGATCTGTATAACTTCCTGCGATCCGGTTGATCTGAAAAGCTTTATCTTCCTCCCGAGTACCCCTTTATAATTACATTTGCTTCCAAGTTATCTGTCTCTGGCAAAGCCCATTCAGACCTGGTTACCTTGCTTTGCATTGTGGGAGCTGTAATGGCAGCCATTGTGGCTTGTTGCTTTCTAGAGACAGAACAAATGGCGAAAGTGATTAAAAAAACAAAATTTAAAAAAAAAATGTTTTAGTGAAGCCAACAAGATGGCCGCCTCCATGGTGTAAGTTGCCTTTTTTTTTTTTTTTTTATTAAATGTTTTTAATCTGTGCCGAATTACAGATCTGTGTATAATGTATGATGAGTTTTTAAACATCTTTAAAGTAAATCTTAGGGTGCCAATGGTGGAAGGATAAATACTAATATGGTGGATGCGTAAATGTTTGTAAACGCGATCAACGCCACGATATATATATATATGCTTATTACGTTTTAACCATGTGAACTCTGTCTTGTGCAGTAAATGATAGAAGACGTATGAGGATGTATAGATGGTCTGTTTGGCTTTACAGCCATGTTGGATTTACAGGTTGCCCCCTGATAGGCCAGTGATCTCTAACCTGTGGCTGTCCGGCTGTTGCAAAACTACAACTCCAAGCATGCCCTGACAGCCGAAGGCTGTCAGGGCATGCTTGGAGTTGTAGTTTTGCAACAGCCGGCCAGCTTTAGATCTCTGGTCTATACCAAGACGAGATATCTGGGATCGGTCTCTTGGCGTTTCTTAGGCTGGGTTCACACTACGTTTTCTCCCATACGGGAGCGCATACGGCAGGGGGGAGCTAAAAGCTCGCGCTCCCGTATGTCACCGTATGCGCTCCCGTATGTCATTCATTTCAATGAGCCGGCCGGAGTGAAACGTTCGGTCCGGTCGGCTCATTTTTGCGCCGTATGCGCTTTTACAACCGGACCTAAAATTGTGGTCAACCACGGTTTTAGGTCCGGTTGTAAAAGCGCATACGGCGCAAAAATGAGCCGACCGGACCGAACGTTTCACTCCGGTCGGCTCATTGAAATGAATGACATACGGGAGCGCATACGGTGACATACGGGAGCGCGAGCTTTTAGCTCCCCCCTGCCGTATGCGCTCCCGTATGGGGGAAAACGTAGTGTGAACCCAGCCTTACATTTCCAGTGCGATTTCTTCTATATTCTAGTCTATCAGCGCATACGTTTTTTTTTTACTCATATATCTATGTTGATTTCTTAGAACCTCTCTCTTTTTTTTTCCCCTCCTCTTCCTTGTCTCTCCCAGGCGTTCTCTGGTCATTGAGAAGTTTGAAGCCTTGGATATCGAGAAGGCAGAACACATGGAGACCAGCTGTTCCACCGCCCCAAGCAGCAGCAGCGAGGCCCGGCAGGGCCGCAGTGAGAAGCGCACCTTCCCGAGGAAAAGGGTAAGAATCATTGCTTCTGGTTTAAATGCGTTATATTGGTAAAGTAACACAAAACCTACTTTGGGGGTTGGATTAAATGGGGGATCTTTAGTCAGGGCTTTACCCTGAGGGGATTTATTTCCCCAAGTAGGTTTTGTGTTACTAAAATTGGCCCAGAGACCCCTAGGGGATTTATCTTGTGGCATATATTGGTAAAGTCTCACCCCAAAGGGATTTACTAGGTATAAAGTATTTTTATTTTATTTTTTTCTTTAAATCTGATCCGGGAGGGGGTAAGTAAGAGAAAAAAATAATAATAATAAAAAATTATTAAATAATAATAATAAAAAAATAAATAAATAAATAAAACTACATTACCTTCCTCTCTCCTGCTGCCACTGGTATTATGGTGCTCCGGTCCCTGCTGCCAAGCGCCTCCGTGGACAACATGATGTAAAACCTTGGTTCAGCCAATAAGTGGCTGAGACAGTTAAAGGGGTACTCTGCTGCTCAGCGTTTGGAACAAACTGTTCCGAACGCTGGAGCCGGGAGCTTGTCACGTCATAGCCCCGCCCCCTCATGACATCACGTCCGCCCCCTCAATGCAAGTCTATGGGAGGGGGCGTGAAAGCTGTCACGCCCCCTCCCATAGACTTGCATTGAGGGGGCAGGGCGTGATGTCATGAGGGGGCGGAGCTATGGTGTCACGAGCTCCCGACTCCAGCATTCGGAACAGTTTGTTCCAAACGCTGAGCAGCGGAGTACCACTTTTAATATCTGTAGCTGCTGATGTGATCCCGGAAGTGCCAGACATGGTGGAGCAGAGCTCCGTTGTACCAGAGGCATCAATATGTCCGGACAAACTCTTTAAAGAGTAGCTGTGGTAATAAACAAGATACAGGTAAAGGAGGGGCTGACCACAAGCCTGTTTATAGTATAGTGATCGCTCCCCCCGTTCCAGAGATAGAGCCTTTGTTAGCCCATTTGACGGTCTCGCTTCTCCCATCAGATGGGCGGCAATGGCATATGGTGTGTGGTGTGTATGCAGTGTACCAGGACGGTGGGCATGAATACTTAAGAGTAGTGCAGTTAAAAATAACTTATCCCTATCCATAGGATAGAGGATAAGTTATAGATCGTGAGTGGTTCAAGTGCTGGGACACCCCTGCCATCTCATGAAAGGACCCTGGCAGTCTGCTGACCCCCGCAGGAAACCGCCGTCTACACAACCCCTCATTGTATGTCTATGGTTAACATTAGAGATGAGCGAACTTACAGTAAATTCGATTGGTCACGAACTTCTCGGCTCGGCAGTTGATGACTTTTCCTGCATAAATTAGTTCAGCTTTCCGGTGCTCCCGTGGGCTGGGAAAGGTGGATACAGTCCTAGGAGACTCTTTCCTAGGACTGTATCCACCTTTTCCAGACCACGGGAGCACCTGAAGGCTGAACTAATTTACGCAGGATAAGTCATCAACTGCCGAGCCGAGAAGTGCGTGACGAATCCAATTTACTGTAAGTTCGCTCATCTCTAGTTAACATGTAATGGGGCGTTTCGGCCGTGGCTCCGTGTGAGTGTTGGCACACCATCTTCTAGCAGACTGCTGGGACCCCGTTCAGGAGATCGCCGGGGGTTCCAACGCTCGGATCCACTATAATCTATAACTTATCCATTATACTTTGGATAGGGGATGAGTTATTTTTCACTGCAGAACTCCTTTAATAACTGGGGCATGTATCATGTATTCAGCTCTGGCTAGCGCAAAGTGAGTAGGAGGTGTGTGTGCGCCAGACGGAGCTTCATACACCCCCTGGTCTAGTACAGCACAAACACGTCACACACTGTTTAAAGGGGTACTCCCGTGGAAATCTTTTTTCTTTTTTTTTCTTTTTTTTTTTTAAAAGTGCTAGAAAGTTAAACAGATTTGTAAATTATTCTATTAAAAAATATTAATCCTTCCAGTACTTATTAGCTGCTGAATACTACAGAGGATTTTTGAAACACAGAGCTGTCTGCTGACATCACGAGCACAGTGCTCTCTGCTGACATCTCTGTCCATTTTAAGAACTGTCCAGAGTAGGAGAAAATCCCCATAGAAAACATATGCTGCTCTGGACAGTTCCTAAAATGGACAGAGATGTCAGCAGAGAGCATTGTGCTCGTGATGTAAGCAGTGAGCTCTGTGTTCCAAAAAGAAAACCATTTCCTCTGTAGTATTCAGCAGCTAATAAGTACAAGAAGGATTAAGATTTTTTAATAGAAGTAATTTAAAAATCTGTTTAACTTTCGGGCACCAGTTGATTTAAAAAAAAAAAAAAAGTTTTCCACGGGAGTACCCCTTTAATGCCATCCCTGTCCATCTGACGAAGCAGCTACACCTTCACATGGGTTAACGAGCCCTATAACTTCAGAACAGGGGGGAGGGGATGCCCTATCCTTTTGACAACCTATTTTATTTTACGAGCTGATTTTCGGCCGCAATTGCTGCAACAAATAGTTAAATAATGTGGCCTGTTATCAGTGTGGAAAATAATAGAGTGGGGCATAAAAGTATTTAGTCAGCCACCAATTGTTACAAGTTCTCCCACTTATAAAGATGAGAGAGGCTGTAATGATCATCATAGGTTATAACCTCAACTATGAGAGACAGAATGAGAAAAAAATCTATAAAATCACATTGTTTGATTTTTTAAAGAATTTATTTGCAAATTATGGTGGAAAATAAGTATTTTGTCAATAACAAAAGTTCATCTCAATACTTTGTTATATCCCCTTTGTTTGAGGTCAAACGTTTTCTGTAAGTCTTCACAAGGTTGTCACACACTGTTGCTGGTATTGTGGCCCATTCCTCCATGCAGATCTTCCCTTGAGCAGCGATGTTTTGGGGCTGTCGCTGGGCAACACAGACTTTCAACTCCCTCCAAAAGGTTTTTTATGGGGTTGAGATCTGGAGACTGGCTAGGTCACTCCAGGACCTTGAAATGCTTCTTACAAAGCCCCTCCTTCCTTGCCCCAGCGGTGTGTTTGGGATCATTGTCATGCTGAAAGACCCAGCCATGTTTCATCTTCAATGCCCTTGCTGATGGAAGGAGGTTTTCACTCAAAATCTCATGATAAATGGCCCCATTCATTCTTTCCTTTACATGGATCAGTCGTCCTGGTCCCTTTGCAGAAAAACTGCCCCAAAGCATGTATTTCCACTCCCATGCTTCACAGTAGGTATGGTGTTCTTTGGATGCAACTCAGCATTCTTTTCTCCTCCAAACACAACAAGTTGACTTTTTGCCAAAAAGTTCTACTTTGGTTTCATCTGACCATATGACATTCTCCCAATCCTTTTCTGGATCATCCAAATGCTCTCTAGCAAACTTCAGACGGGCCCAGACATGTACTGGCTTAAGCAGGGGGACACGTCTGGCACTGCATGATTTGAGTCCCTGGTGGCGTAGTGTGTTACTGATGGTAGCCTTTGTTACTTTGGTCCCAGCTCTCTACAGGTCATTCACTAGCCCCCCAACCACCCCCCCCCCCCCCCCGTGTGCTACTGGGATTTTTGCTCACCGTTCTTGTGATCATTTTGACACTACGGGGTGAGATCTTGCGTGGCGTCCCAGATCGAGGGAAATTATCAGTGGTCTTGTATGTCTTCCATTTTTTTATAATTTCTCCCACAGTTGATTTCTTCACACCAAGCTGCTTTCCTATTGCAGATTCAGTCTTCCCAGCCTGGGGCAGGTCTACAATTTTGTTTCTGGTGTCCTTCAACAGCTCTTTGGTCTTGGCCATAGGGGAGTTTGGAGTGTGACTGAGGTTGTGGACAGGTGTCTTTTATACTGATAAGTTCAAACAGGAGCCATTAATACAGGTAACGAGTGGAGGACAGAGGAGACTCTTAAAGAAGAAGTTACAGGTCTGTGAGAGCCAGAAATCTTGCTTGTTTTAGGGGACCAAATACTTATTTTCCACCATAATTTGCTAATAAATTTTTTTAAACATCAGACAATGTGATTTTATGAATTTTTTTTCTCATTCTGTCTCTCATAGTTGAGGTTATAACCTATGATGAAAATTACAGGTCTCTCTCATCTTTATAAGTGGGAGCACTTGTAACAATTCGTGGCTGACTAAATATGTCACAGATTTTTCTGCTGTGTGAACCCAGCCTTAGCTGCTGATAGGAGTCTCATAGCGGCTTTCTTCCCATTCACAACAATGCTTAGCTGGGGAGATTGGGAGAGGTAGTTTTCAGCCAACTTTAGGTGTACGGTGTTTTGTTTGTACTCTTACGTAAATTCTATTCTTTTTCCATCACTATTGTATAGTAGTGCACACCACAGTTGGTTTAGGTTTGCTGTTCACATATGCAGCTTGTTGGTCGTCCTGTTTCAGCTGTATTCCACCGTCCTTTAATCTAAAGGGTGTTATGTGGCCACATAGTATTTCTCCTTCATTGCGAAAACATCTAATCTCTTTGTATCTCTTACAACAGGACGAGACAGGGGGGGCCTCTATTCCCGATGTCTCGGCTTCCCCAATGTCACCGTACAGAAGGGCAAAATCCCTGGATCGCCGATCCACAGAATCCTCAATGACGGTGAGTGAACCCAGACTGATCCAGAGCAGCGTGACCGGCGTGTCATCTAAACCTCATCATCCGTTTACAAACATCTCTCCCAAGCAGTTCAGGAACATCATCTCATTGTCTCCACTCCTACATAAAGACTGACCACAGCTGTTCTCCATCTGTCGCATGGACTTCTCATGTTGTCATCCGGTGGAGTACATGATAGGGCTCTTTGTTGCACTTTTTTTTTTCTTTATGTAAAATTATCTTAGGCACGTCTAGCTTGTACCATTAAGACCGAGCCTCGCAAATAGCTGGCGTGGCTGCACTCTCGAGGCTCCCATCACGTCGTCTGTGCATTTCAGTCTTGTTGCTATTTAAATATGGAACCTAATTCAGACCCGTATCTTGCTGAGAGGGTTATTGGTTGGTAAAAAGAATCTGTTTTCGATTTGGCAGATTCCCCCCCCCCCCAATCTTATCCTTAATGTATTTTGGTATCCTTGGGAATGGATGGTTATTCTGGGGTCCTGGTCATATGACAGCCTTGCATATATAAGAGGCAGAGGTGATACTTCGACTTCTGTAGTGAGTGGACGGGAATCATGAAACTGGTAGGAAGAGATCAGGTTGGTAGGCTCTGGTATGCTCAGAAGACCTCAGCTTTGGGTCTGTGGCCATAGTGTTGTATCCACCAAATCAGTACAGTACTATAATGAATTCTCCTATCTGTGGGTTATTGAAGACTTTTGGCCTTTTTTAGTAATGGAACATAAAAAGAATTATGAGGAAACTTACACCTGGTATAATCATTTCCATATTGTTTGGGTTTTTTGCAGCCGGACCTTCTGAACTTCAAGAAAGGGTGGTTGACCAAGCAGTATCCAGATGGGCAGGTGAGTTGCTGGTGGTGCTATAATGGATGGGGCAGTGTAACAGGAGAGGGTTGGGGGTCTTTTGGCATGCCATAAAAATGTCATCTGAACATACATGTTATCTCAATGGGAGGGAATGGATAAGTGGCTGCACGACACAGGCAAACTGCCATCACATCCTATGAAAATATACCTCATCCTGATATCTAGCAGAGTTGGATGCTGTAATGGGGGAAAGGTAGTGTCTGTAGTAATCCACATCTTGTCCTAGAGAGGCATCATCAAATAGCCCATAGTATTAAACTGGCCATTTACTTTCAATAGTTGTCGGCCAAAAAGCCAATCCTAACAAACTCCCCATGGGTATGCATGCCTGGTTTGGCTGAGTGTGCATGCATGGTCGGTGGGTGGAGAAAAGGGAGTAAGCGCTGACAGGGATAGGATAGGGGATAAGTGTCTGAATGCGGGGGAGAGGGGTTTGCATCCGGCCTTTGTTGAGGTCTCTGTGGGGTGGACATCCTGTGTTTTGGTCTCTGTCTGTGGGGTGGACAGCCTGTGTTTTGGTCTGTGTGGTGTGGACGCCCTGTGTTTGGGTCTATATGGGGTCGACAGACTGTGTATTGGTTTTTTCTGAGGTAAACTGGCTGTGTTTTGGTCGATCTTGTGTGGTAATGGCTTGTTTGGTCTTTTGTGGGGTGGACGGCCTTTGTTTAGGTCTATGTGGCGTGGACGGGCTGTGTTTAGGTCTATGTGGCATGGACGGCTTGTGTTTAGGTCTATGTGGGGTGGATGTCCTGTGTTTGGGTCTGTATGGGGTTGATGGCCTGTGTTTGGGTCTGTATGGGGTGGACGGCCTGTGTTTGGGTCTGTATGGGGTGGACGGCCTGTGTTTGGGTCTGGTCTGTATGGGGTGGACGGCCTGTGTTTGGGTCTGGTCTGTATGGGGTGGACGGCCTGTGTTTGGGTCTGTATGGGGTGGACGGCCTGTGTTTGGGTCTGTATGGGGTGGACGGCCTGTGTTTGGGTCTGTATGGGGTGGACGGCCTGTGTTTGGGTCTGTATGGGGTGGACGGCCTGTGTTTGGGTCTGTATGGGGTGGACGGCCTGTGTTTGGGTCTGTATGGGGTGGACGGCCTGTGTCTGGGTCTGTATGGGGTGGACGGCCTGTGTTTGGCTCTGTCTGGAGTGAAGGGATTGTGTTTGGCTCAGTCTTGTGTGGTGATGGCGGTACATGCAGACATTCCTCGGCAGGCTCTGCCCATGTGCCGCCCAGGGCTGAGGTTGTGCTTGTTGTGATGCGATGTGGAAGCTATGCGGGCTCTTGTGTTTACAAGCAGAGGCAGTAGGGGAAGTGCACTTACATCATGACCTTATTACAGCTGCCAGCTGGGGCCCCCCTGGGACGCCAGGGTTACTGGGAGATGGGGAGGGATCCGGTTACAGCATTAGTGAGATGGATTTAACATTTGCTGGGAGCACAAACAACGCTCTATTTTGGTGGATAGCCTCCTACCTCCGCTTCCTCTCTTTCATTCTGTCCTTACTGCTTCATTGTCCGTGGACACCATAAAATGAAATCTGGATGTGCACGTCGGTGTGGAGGGGATTCTTTGCATTGTTTAGGGACAGATTAAACAATGGATTCGCACCTTTCTTGGCTCCAATCACCTGTGTCCTTGTCTGACTTTTTTTTCTGAGGGTCGTAAAACCTCCCAAAACTTATTTTTAGAGCTGTATTTGCAAAGTGGTCCATGCGGATGGATAGTCTAGTGCAGTGGTCTCCAAACTGTGAACCTCCAGCTGTCCAACGGCTGTCCGGGCATGCTGGGAGTTGTAGTTTTGCAACAGTTGGAAGTCCGTAGTTTGGAGACCACTGGTCTAGTTTTTTTAAGCACCATATCTCATGCCTACACTAAAATCTGATACTTATTGCTACAAAAATCCCTAAAAAAAAATAACAGGGGTATGGCCATCTTATATGAATGTGTCATTGAAATAACCTATTGTTTAGAATATATTTTTTAAGTATTTTTGGTGATTTCTTAATTTTTTTTTTTTCATTTTTTCAATTCATTATCTATATTTTAAAATAATCCAAAAAATCTTGCAATTTGCACTCTCACCACTAGGGCCTTAAAACTAAGCTGAGGCTTCCTGTTCTGTCTGCGATGATATGGAGGAGGCTGATGGAAAGTAATCTGTACAGTATTACAGTAATAGGTGACAACAGTAGATAGAGAAGACAATAGGAGTTCAGCCTCTCCCTCCTCTGTAGACTGAGGAGCTACAGAGGAGGAGCATGCCCAGACGCTTTACATTCATGTGAATGGGGCAGCTCCTGTTTATTTTAAAGGGGTACTCTGGTGAAAAACTTTTTTCTTTTAAATCAACTGGTGGCAGAAAGTTTAACATATTTGTAAATTGCTTCTATTAAAAAATCTTAATCCTTCCAGTACTTATTAGCTGCTGAATGCTACAGACAAAATTCCTTTCTTTTTGGAACACTGATGACATCAGGAACACAGTGCTCTCTGCTGACATCTCTGTCCATTTTAGCAACCATGCATAGCAGATGTATGCTAAGGGCAGCGTGGTGGCTCAGTGGTTAGCACTGCTGCCTTGCAGTGCTGGGGACTTGGGTTCAAATCCCACTAAGGACAACAATAAATAAAGAGTTATTATTATTATAATAATGTCAGCAGAGAGAACTGTAGTCGTGATGTCATCAGAGAGCATTCCAAAAAGAAAATAATTTCCTCTGTAGTATTCAGCAGCTAATAAGAACAGGAAGGATTAAGATTTTTTAATAGAAGTAATTTACAAATATGTTTAACTTTCTGCCACCAGTTGATTTAAAAGAAATAAGGTTTTCACCGGTGTACCCCTTTAACCTATGTCCATGAGGCTTGCAGTAAAGCATATCTCCTAAATGCTGTTAGGATCCGCTCAGGCAAGATGGCTGCCCCATAATAATGTACAACAAAATAAAATAAAATAAATTACAATTTGAAAAAATAAATAAATAAATATAGGTGAAACATTCACAGAGTTATTCCAGCCCTAAAAGCATATCCTCTATCCACAGGATCAGGGGATAAGTGTCTGATCACAGGGGCATCTGACACAATCCCGACTCTCCGCACTATATGGAGGGGTGCACAACATGCGCTCCATTCATTGTCTTTGGGGTATTGGAGTGTTGCACTCGGGTATCTCTGGTGCACCCGGACACATAAAATGAGCAACTATAATTCTTGCTGAATAATCCCAGTTGTATCCAGTAGTATATACAGTATATCGGCACAACTTGTTTGTGTAGAACAATATTTACCATATACTGTATTCTACATTACCAGCTTCTTGTACAGTCGTCGCAGTGACATCTGCTGGCCCAGGCCGGTAGTGCCCATCCTTTCTCGTCTATTTGAATTTACCCAGTTCTTGCAACCTTGATGGTTTCCAATGAATAAAGTAACAAGAGAAATGTTGTTTTGTAGCCACACCAGATGGTAATCCCGATCGTTCTTCTGACAGCAGTGATTTGCATTCTAACCACATCTTATACCTTTCAGTGGAAGAAGCACTGGTTTGTGCTGACTGACCAGAACCTGAGATATTACAGAGACTCTGTGGCGGAGGAGGTGAGTGATAACCCAGCTGTCTACTCTTAGGACTCTGCCTCTTGTTCAGCCTTTCAATCTCGCCTCTTCATCATTATTGCTCAGGCTGCGGACTTGGATGGAGAAATCGATTTGTCCACCTGTTACGATGTCACAGAGTTCCCAGTGCAGAGAAATTATGGCTTCCAGATTCACGTAAGACACTATTTATTGTTTTTAGTCCACATTTTGTCTTTTGGCTTTGGACACCTTTTAAATGTGTTTTTTGTTATATTATATGACATTTTATGTTTCTATTCTGCAGTCTGCATGTTTTCAGATACAGTTGTGTCTATTCACACATACAGAGTATTCTGGGCAGATTTGATGCGCAGGATTTCAAGCTGTGTTCAGTTTACATTGAAAACTGCAGCAGAAAATCCTGCGCATCAAATCTGCACAGAATACTGTATGTGTAAATAGACCATAAAGGGGTATTCCACTCTTTTATGAAAAATCATATGCTAATGGGGCGGCAGAAAAATGAAAAGAAAAAGTCCAAAAACCTAGCCCCGGTTGCCTGCATCTCCCAATCAGTTTCATCCGGTTCCTTGATCTTCTGTTCTCTTTCTGCCTCCTAGAGGAGTGCTTGGTGCAAGACCTGCTCAGTCAGCCAATCACTGGCCGAGATGGAACATAGCTGTGGCCACTGATTGGATGAGCCGGCAGGTCCTGCACAAAGTGCTTGTCTCAGTAGCAGAAAGAGGACCGAAGATCTGGGGACCAGGGATAGGGAAGTATAATTTTTTCATTACATTTTTTCTCCCACCCCAGACCCATATTATCTATCTAAAATATGTGTGTATGTATATTTGTGCATATGTATGTTCCTGCATAACTTATGAACGTCTTGAGCTATTTCAGTTAAACTTACTACACATTTCTTAAGTGTCAAGTAAAAATATAGTAGAGGTTAGGGGTGTTCCCATATCAAAAATCTTTCCAGCCTGAGAGTAAAACAGCGAAGCAGGGGTAATGAGAGGGGACAGGGTGTTTGGGGGAGAGGAGGCAGAGAAGACATTATTGTGGAAGCAGGGAGAGGGAATGGGAGTTTCAAAAGATTATGAAAGCTTGGTTTCACGCAGCATGTGTGTTACCAAGCTTTCCCAAAGAACCAGCTCCAATTCTCTTTAGCAGATCGGAAAATTTGGTGGCAGACAGTACACAGTGCAGGGCTTCCAGAACTCTCCGAGCATTGTTTTTTTTATATATCTGTCTATCATTGTTGCTTTTCCTCTCCCACAAGGTTTTGTTGGAAATATCGGGCAACACCAGGTACTCATCTAGTTTTTCTTATTTTATAAAACTGTGGAATAACATTTAAGGAGATTGCTTTTTATGAAGGGTTCTCTCCTTTAGTGTATTGTTAAAGTCAGTAACACTAGGCTAAAGTAGGTTATACAAATACATTATTAGTGTTCATTTTTGTGGGTTGTGATACTTCTGTGGTTGCACCTCTGATTACCTCTAGTATTAAGTGCATTAGTTCAAACTGTGAGGTTCAAGTTATGTAGGGTAAAGTATGAAGCATGTTTATCAGTCTGCAGGGATCATGGAGATTATTCCACATCCTGACTCAATTCTTCTATTGGAATTTTGCAAAACATCTCCACCCAATATATAGCTCTACTATTCAACAATAAAAAGTAGGTATAAGATGGTTGATAACAGAAAGTCCTTCTTGATTTTATCCAGACTAAAGAAGGGGAGTTCACTCTGTCTGCAATGACCTCGGGCATACGGCGGAACTGGATACAGACCATCATGAAACATGTGCGACCCAACACTGCCCCTGATGTCACCAGGTGAGGGCCACCAGTACAGCCATGCATCTCTGCTTGATTCCACTCTATTCTTCTAAAGAACAAACCAAATAGGACCTCGGGATCGTCGACTTTCACGCTCCGTTTATATTTCTATATCCCGACTTCTCTCTCTTTCCTTCCTTTTCTCATTTCGCCATCTCTTTAATTTCCATGCAAACCCAAGGAAAAGCTTCTCTCTGAAACTGTCTGTGCTGAAGCCAAGGTTGGAAAGCTGTGTTCTCTCCTGTATAAACGTCTTGTGGTTTGTATTCGTTGTGGTTCACTGCATGCTATGCTTCTCATGTCCCGAGGTTCTCTCCAAGTAGGTTTTTCGAGCCACCTCTGCGCCCAGTGAAGACCGCTCGATTTGGCATCTTTAAGCCTCTGATTTGTTCCCAGTTAGGCTCACGAATATTGAGCCAATAGAATGGCTGCCTCCATTGTGCGTAGAAAATGAATAAAAGGAGATAAAAATTTAATTTGAGTGCTACACAGCAAAATTATGCACAGAAACAGGTGGGCCTGGTCACGCTTGTTGCTTGTATGCAATGTCACACCATCCCGGCATGGCATTAGTGATCTGCCTGCTCTCCCACACTCATGCAGCACAGGTATCGGAGACATAGCTCCTTGTTTCTAGTTGACTTGCCTCTCCTTTTTAGGAATGCATGATGTGCACTTTTATTTTATCCCTGTCATCTTCTTTTTGGCATGGGTAATATGGACAGAGTGCCCCGGAAACACCTACCTAAATGAGCATATAGTCTGGGGGTATAGACATATTTTAACAAAAAAATAAATATACATCAAAAGAAAGTATTCAATGCAAAAAAGTTTTTTTTTTTTAATTAATGTTATTTATTCAAAGTCCTAAATATATATAATTATATATCCCCACAATCATCCTAATATAATAAAATGTTTCTTTAATCGTGAAAATTACGTGTCGCCATAATATGATGCATAAAAAAAGCCCTAAAATAAATAAACTTATGGCTGACAGAATGAGGAGTCAAAATGAATACAATTTGCGCAGACTGTAATCCGTTGGGAAATTTGGTATTAGGTGTACAATTTCCATGCAGTGCCACCACAGGAGAAATCAAACATCATATGGTGTCTATTCACATCAGTCTGTTGCCTATGAAATGCAGGACAGGACGGGTCCTTCAAAGCAAAAGACGCCCTAGGTTGCTGCTTTCTACACTTGCCAAGAGATAAGGATCCTGAACAGACTAGCCCCCTTTATCAAAAATCACAAATAGGATGCGTAAAATGTGTCACAAAACAATCCCTTTAAAGGGGAGATTCTAACCAGTTTCTCCAGATGAGCCTTTGAGTTAATGTATAGAACATAATATGGTGGCATCCTATTGACGAGGGAGACACATGTAGGAAGGGGTACTCTGGAGCAGACTAAGAACCTGGTTCCACAATGTTAACAGGCAAAGATTTTGGAACAATAATTTTAATATCAATAGTTTAACCTACTCTTGTTGGTTGTTTTTGCACCTTTCACACTTAGGTCTTTTCTGTGGAGCCCTATTTTATTCCTCCATATCATTCCCTTCTGCTGTAACTTTTATTTTCTTTTTCCAAAGAAGCTCTCTCCTTCTTCTTAATACTTTGATTTTTCCTCTACCTTCCTTGTATAATATGAATTTATTGCAATGGATATTTTGTAACTTTACAAATGTTCACCGCCTGCTTCCTCCTTACCTGCACTTTTGTATCTGATGAGGTCCTCTACTGAATAAGTTCCTGTTTCCATGAGATGATGCTGGGACTGTCCAAATAACCTCATGTGTTTTTATTTTCTACCTCCAGCTCCTTGCCAGAGGAGAAGAATAAAACAGCATCTTCGTATGTCTCCAGCTCCATTGAAAGTGAAAAGCAGGATTCAGAGCACTCGGATGCAGATGGGGAGCAGAAGAGAAGCCGGGCACGGGAAAGAAGGAGGGAAGGACGTTCCAAAACCTTTGACTGGGCAGAGTTCCGTCCTATTCAACAAGCATTGGCTCAGGAGCGGGCTCAAGCAGCTGAGGTCACAAAGTCAGTTTCTTGCTACGACACCACTGACTCCAAGAACGATCTAGGGGAGCTGGAAAGGGAGCGGACAAGGCGGAGAGAAGAACGCAGGAAAAGGTTTGAGAGCTCTGATTCCGTAGAGGAGTCTACAGGAGAAGAATCCCCTCGTATGGAGGTAGACAGAGGACCAGCATCTTCCGATTCCATTGACATTAGGCCAAATGTTCAAGTGGAAATTGAGCAGCGCTGGCAACAAGTAGAAACCACTCCATTACGGGAAGAAAAGCAAATACCCATAGCTCCACTACCTTTATCCAATGCTTCGCCCAAACACAACGCTGAAGACATCACAGTTATCTTGGAAAAGCAGGTAGAAAGTGAAATTATCATACGATCTGTAACATGAACTGAACTCCCATGGTTCTGCTATGTCTTCTGTGTAGATCTAAAAAATTAATTGGAGTTTTCTCCCTTTTTTTTTTTCCACCAATGGTCCAGCTGGAGCAGCGTCAGAGAGAAGTGTCTGATCTCCTGGCTGAAAACCTAGTACTGCAACAGAGACTAAAAGAAGCCTTGGAGCAACAGCACAGTGCCAGAGATGGATACGTGTTACAGGTACCAATAGTTGCTTCTAAAGTTCTGCTGAACCTGTCCATTGCCACTGTTGAGCACATCTACTGGCAGTGGAGAGGTTTGTTTTTGTAGTATAGGAACATTAGATCTAGCTGTGCATGCTCCTCTCAAACATTCTCCATTGGTCTTCAGCTTGCTTCTTCTCTTTTCCAAGAAATAGAATTGATGAACAGTAAAAAAAAAATTGTATTCTGTACACAACTTTCTTCTATGTTACATATTATGCCATAGACAAGCTGAACTCCATTGCTTCGTAGCAATGTTTCAATTCCTTACCATCTATAAGTAGAGTTAGCACATTTAGAAGAAGCAAAGGATTCACAAACATCTATCCTCTGTTATTTACTGCATTTCGACAACCTCAAACCTAAAAGCATCTCTTGAGTTCATCTTCTATCCACTGCTATATTTAGGGCAGAGGGCTCTTTTCACTAACACATCTTGGTGGCTTGTACTGCATGGTGTCATTTTATAAGCATGGTGTACATCTAATATTTCACTGAGTGTCACATCTGTGGGCTTTTCCTACCAGCGTTAAAAAGGTTCAGGCTAAATTCTCCGACTTCTGGCTGTGCTGCTGTCTGTCCCCGTACCTTATTTATGTACGTCTGCATGTCTCTATAGTAACCTTATATTATGTGCTCACACGCAGCTCTGAAATCTAAGATGTTGCTTTGTTTGTTTTATTACCCTCCTACTTCTGATTAATTTGCTGCTTCTTTATTATGTGTTTAATAAAAATGCTTACAATAAA
Source organism: Hyla sarda (assembly GCF_029499605.1). Classification (NCBI taxonomy): domain Eukaryota; kingdom Metazoa; phylum Chordata; class Amphibia; order Anura; family Hylidae; genus Hyla; species Hyla sarda. The sequence continues at coordinate 217,900,545 of NC_079196.1, read as the reverse complement.
AAAATCAAACCTTATTTACTGTATCTTATATTTTTTTTGTTCCCTACCTTGCATGCTATAGGACAACATTCATTTCCTGTTTGCGTCATGTGATTTTTGCTAAGAAAAACAATTGTTTTTGTTCTGAAAAACAATATTGATCAATGAGCTGTTCTTCTTTGCCCTGCTACCCAGCCTCCTCCTCCCCATTTTTCCTCTGCTCCCTCCATTAGATTGTCTCGTTTTCCCCACCTCCTTTTTTTTACATTCTTTTATGCATACTTTTTTTATTTGTTTTTATGTTCATTCATTTATTCTCCAGCCAATCTGAACCAGCCTGTAAGTAGAACAAAAGTGCCTCAATAGCAAACATTTAAGTAGTTGCTAAAAGAGGCAAGAAGTTTTATTATGGTCCATTCTGACCAGAGGTGTGACACTCAGCCTTGAGAAATGAGAGTGTTACTAATGTGTTTAATCGATTTCTTTAAGACTGAATTGGCAGATCCGTCTTCAGATGCCTGGCAGCGGCTCCATAAAGTCAATGAGGACCTTCAGTACGAGCTGGAGGCACAGCATAAGCGTCAGGAAATGCTCAATCATCAACTACAGAGTATCAAACACAGTTATGGAGAAGCCAAGGATACCATCAGACATCATGAAGCTGAGATTCTGAATCTTCAAGCCCGTCTTAGTAGCGCATCTGCTGAGCTTTCTATTAAGGAGCAAGCACTGAGCAAGCTAAAAGCAGACTTAAAGTTAGAAAAGGAAAAGGCTCATGAAATGTTGGAAGAATGGAAAAACAGTGAAATGGCACTATGCTCGCAGCTTAAGGTCAGCCAGCAGAAGCTCAAAGAAGTTGAGTCTTTGCTTTTGGAAAAAAGGCAGGAAATTCGTGAGCTTGAAATGCAGCAAGCTCTGCAGAAGGACTATCAAAAAGAGGCACAAAGGTGGCAAGACCGGCTAGCAAGCCTGCAGGCTCAGCTGGATGTAAGCGAACAAGCCCAGATGTTAACAGAAGAGAGACTTCAGATGAATTACGAGGAATTGCTAGACAGCTACGAGAAGGAAAAACAACTATTGATTCTTAATTTGAAAGAAACAGAAGTCCGTCTTGTAGAATATGAAGATAAGCTGCAAGAGAAGGACCAGGTGATGGAGTCTTTACAAAAAGAGAAGCTCAATGATAGTGCTGAAGCCAGCATCTTAGTTCACCACCTGGAAGAACAGCTGTTGGGGAGGGACACTGCTATACAGAGACTAAAAGAACATATTAAAGAGCTGGAGTTAGAACGAGACCAGCTTAAAATGACATGTCAAGAAATGGTCCAGCAAATTGCAGGTTCAGACACCGATATTTCCAGTTTACAAAACAGAATTAAGGTTCAAGAAATGGAGTACAAACAGCTGAGAAGTTCATTGGAGAAATCAACAGAGGATATCCTCAAGGTTCAAGAGTCTCTTAGAGCCAAAGAGGAAGAACTGAAAAACGTCTACGAGGCTCACAGGAGGCTTATGGGAAAAAAAGATCAGGATATTAATGAAGCGCTTATTAAGATGGCAGCTCTAGGGAGTAGTCTGGAAGATACAGAGACAAAACTGAAAGCTAAGGAAGAGGCTTTGAAGAGCTTGGGTGGGTTAGGTTCAGAATTGCAAGCAAGAGAAATAGAGTCTGTTTACCTTCAGTTAGAAACTGCAAAATGTAGAATTTCTGAGATGGAACAGTGTCTACAGGCAGAAGGTGGGGATGTGTTTGGTGAAGTGTTAAGTAGAGAGAGTCTCATGGAAGTTGGCCACGATGTGCCTCTAGCTTCTGTTGACTTAGAAGCTAAGGATGGCATGACAGAAAAAGAACAAGACATAGGAGTAAAAAGACAGAGGATACGATTTTCCAGTATTCAGTGTCAGAAATATCGTCATCTTGATGGCGCTGAGAAAACATGGACTAGCGGTCCTTCCTCTGACTTAAACCAGGAACAGTCTTCTTCTGAAGGGAGCATCTCGCCTGAAATTATGGCTCCATATCCTCCTTCTGGAGTTAGTGACTTGGATAGTTGTTTGTCCATTATCCATTCTCTAGAAAATAAGCTACATCTAACTGAAGAAAATCTAAAGGATCTGAGCCTAAAGCTGGAAAATGAAAAGTGCAGTCATCAGGAAACCCTTTTGGTTCTGCACAGTCAGTGGGCGAATGCTGAGGCTAGTTTTAGGGAGCAGCTCCAAGCTAGTATATATCAGGTCGACTCCATGGCCAAACAGATGGAAGAGATGCAAAGAAAGAAACTAAGTCACCACTCAGAGATGACCCAAAGAGATATTGTGTGCTGTTTAGAAGCATGTAGTAATCTTCAGAAAGAATTACATGATATAGATGAATCACAACCAGCTTCTTATTCATTATCCAGCATTAAGCATGCTCTGTCAGGCATAATTCATTCTTTAGAGAAAGCTCTCAATGATTCATCAGATCCCCCAGGCCTGGTTAAGGGTTCCCAAGCTGAATGTAGGATGCCGTCTCCTCAGGATCCTATACATAGGCTATCAGAAAAAATTAATTTCCAAGCACAGTTAATGTATAGAATGGTGGAGTCCCTAAAAAAGAGTACCTCTGGATCTAGTCTATTGGTGCAAGAAGGTGAGCAGGAGGGAGCGTGTTCTACAGATTATCTGGTAGAGATGTTTGCGAGGAAAGTCAAGCTAGAAAGAGACTTCTGGGATAGGGTTTATCAGATCGGAAAAGCAATTGTGGGGGATGAAGGGGTGGTTGCTCCCATGGAGTCTGAGTTAAGCCTAAATACAAGTTCTAAACTACTCCAAACCTTGGCAGACAATACGCTGCTCAAAGCCGAGCTTCTTCTGGCCATTCAGAAGTCGAAGGATTTGGAAGCCGATCTTAAGAAAGCAGAAGCTGCACTTGAAGGACTATCTGTGGAGGACATGGAAACAAAGTTATCTGAATCTCAAAAGACTGGACATGATCATGACTCTGACGCGGACAGTGCAGAGAGCACCAGCATAGCATGTTTAGATGAGCTTTCATTACATTTAACGGAAAATGCAGATGAACTAAAGAGAATCTCCTGTGCCCTAATGTCCATGTCAGACCCTATCGCTGTTCAGACCCTGCTGCAAACGACCCAAGAGATTTCGAGCTGTGCTCAGTCTAGCAGTTCGCTCCCCCTTCTTGTACAAGACGCTGTCGTTCAGGCACAGTTGTGTTATGTCACTTGTAAAGCAAGGCTTGCATATCAGAGAGAGTTGAGGAGAAGTATGAATGCTTTGTGCTCTGCTCACTCTGAAGCTATGTCCGAGGTGCATCAAGACTATGAGGAAAAATTACAGCAAAAGCAGTGTGAACTCTCTGAAGTGTTGGAAAGAGAGAGAAATGCAGCTGCCGCTGTATCGGCTAAGGTCCAAGATACAGAAAGATTACTTGGAGAAGCCGAAGCAAAATTCAAAGAAACCTTGTCACAGCTTGATAGTGAATACAAGAAGGAGATGCAGAACATGATGGAGCGCTGGATAGAGCGGGAGAATGCTATGAAATTACAACAGCTGGAGGTAAATACTAAACTTCAAGCTTCCGAACACGAAAGAGAAGAATCAGATAGGTTTCATCGGGAGAAAATCCAGCATTTAGAGGCTCAGTTCCAAGAGCAGGTCCAGGAGCTCGAAATAATTCACCAAAATGAAATGAAGACTTTGGTAGAGCGGTATACACAAAGTATTCAGCAGCTTCAGGATACACTCGATAGCTATCATAGGGATCAACAATACACTCCATCACCCACGGACTCAACCACTCGCAGTATCGCTTCTGATCAAGAAACACTCGGAGACATGGATTCCATGGATGTTCTGAAAGGTCGAATTCTAGAACTGGAAGCTCAGATGGACTTGATGAGAGAGGAACTGGAACAGAAACATCCTGAAGGCAATATGTCCTCCATAAAGGAGAAATACCAGGCAGACTTTGAGAATCTGAAGGTCCTGTCAGATTATATTATTACATCTTATTTTACTATCATCTCATTACTGTTGTTTCTAACTCTTAGTAAGGTGACTAGTGTTTCCCTGGACCAGACTTCTGTGACCCTCTTATATTTGTTAGTCAGCTTCTTGTATCCAAGAACGCTCTCACTTCTGTTCTTCTTTTACATTTTTTTTCTTTTCTTTTTTTGTGAAAATATATTTGGGTCACTGTAAATGTGCAGTTAGGATACATTACCCCTAAAAGACCATTTAGATATTCAGTAAGTAGTCCTCCACCCAGCCTTACTTTTTATTCCCTTGGAAATCTTTTTTAGAGTTAAAAAGTCTGATATGAGAGCATCTTCATATTTTCAGACAATTACTGTGTAGTATCAGTTTTGAGGCTTAATATGGCCAGGACTTTATCAGCAGATTTAGTCAAATTTCAGGATCCACCAACATCCAGTTTAAAGACCTTATGTACTATTGTATTTCTCTTTTTAAATTTTAATGAAAAAACAAAACATGGAAAATGCATTTTATTTTGACGGTGTTTGCCAAACATGCATCAAAGTATCTATTTTTTTTAGGCCCCTAGTCGGATAGTTAGATTCTACCTCTGACAGGAGAAACACATATCCGACACGTAGAGTTTTTCATGTCCAATCCTCTCCTTAGGGATAAGTGGCAGAAACGTGGAGAAAAGACACATGTTCATCAATTTCAACCAAGGGAGGGGAGAAGGTGTGGAAGAAGTATGGCCACCATTATTCTATACTTTTATATAAGCAGTAAGGCACATGACTTCACAGTGGCCAGCATCTACCGTAGTCTGTTCAACAGAATTGAGGGATTTAGATTGAGGGCGTGCCCCCTTGTCTTTCAATCTTCCCCCCCATATTTCTTTGTACGGGACATTTATTTACTTAAATAAGTTGATCATACCCCCCCCCCTTAAACCTCTCACCTTCACAAGACAAAACAAATGTTATTCTCTCATTTCTTTTCCCCTCATAACTAAGAAGTTTAATGCCCCTTATTAGTTTAGTTGCATGTCTCTGCACCTTTTGTAGTTCCAGGGAATCCTTTTCTATGAATCGGTGCCCAAAACTAAACAGTGACGCTCACAATTACACCCCTATGATATGATACTGTAGGTTATTACACTAGGACAGTGGTCTCCAACCTGCGGACCTCCAGATGTTGCAAAACTACAACTCCCAGCATGCCAACGGCTGTCCGGGCATGCTGGGAGTTGTAGTTTTGCAACATCTGGAGGTCTGCAGGTTGAAGACCACTGCGCTAGGACATATGCTGCAGTTTATAACTCCCCCTAGGACCTAAGATGCAGCAGGTTATTACTCCTAGGATATTTATAATGCAGCATGTTATTACTCCTAGGATATATAATGCAGCAGGTTATTACTCCTCCTAGGATATATAATGCAGCAGGTTATTACTCCTCCTAGGATATATAATGCAGCAGGTTATTACTCCTCCTAGGATATATAATGCAGCAGGTTATTACTCCTAGGATATATAATGCTGCAGGTTATTACTCCTCCTAGGATATATAATGCAGCAGGTTATTACTCCTCCTAGGATATATAATGCAGCAGGTTATTACTCCTCCTAGGATATATAATGCAGCAGGTTATTATTACTCCTAGGATATATAATGCAGCAGGTTATTACTCCTCCTAGGATATATAATGCAGCAGGTTATTACTCCTCCTAGGATATATAATGCAGCAGGTTATTACTCCTAGGATATATAATGCAGCAGCTTATTACTCCTAGGATATATAATGCAGCAGGTTATTACTCCTCCTAGGACATATGATGCAGCAGGTTATTACTCCTCCTAGGATATATAATGCAGCAGGTTATTACTGCTAGGATATATAATGCAGCAGGTTATTACTCCTCCTAGGATATATAATGCAGCAGGTTATTACTCCTCCTAGGATATATAATGCAGCAGGTTATTACTCCTCCTAGGATATATAATGCAGCAGGTTATTACTCCTCCTAGGATATATAATGCAGCAGGTTATTATTCCTCCTAGGATATATAATGCAGCAGGTTATTACTCCTCCTAGGATATATAATGCAGCAGGTTATTCCTCCTAGGATATATAATGCAGCAGGTTATTCCTCCTAGGATATATAATGCAGCAGGTTATTACTCCTAGGATATATAATGCAGCAGGTTATTACTCCTCCTAGGATATATAATGCAGCAGGTTATTACTCCTCCTAGGATATATAATGCAGCAGGTTATTACTCCTCCTAGGACATATGATGCAGCAGGTTATTACTCCTAGGATATATGATGCAGCAGGTTATTACTCCTAGGATATATAATGCAGAAGGTTATTACTCCTAGGATATATAATGCAGAAGGTTATTACTCCCCCTAGGACATATGATGCTCCAGGTTATTACTCCTCTAGGAAATATGATGCAGCAGGTTATTACTCCCCCTAGAACATATGATGTTGAAGGTTATTACTCCTAGGATATATAATGCAGCAGGTTATTACTCCTCCTAGGATATATAATGCAGCAGGTTATTACTCCTAGGATATATAATGCAGCAGGTTATTACTCCCCCTAGGACATATAATGCTGCAGGTTATTACTCCTCCAGGTCATATGATGCTGCAGATTATTACTCCTCCAGGTCATATGATGCTGCAGATTATTACTCCTCCAGGTCATATGATGCTGCAGGTTATCTCTCCCCTAGGACATATATTGCTGCAGGTTATCAGTACCCAGACACATAACTTTACATTTATCCACATTGAACCTCATTTCTTAACTTTATGCCCAAAAACTCAGTGTGTCATTGTGATTTTGTGATGACCTCTACCCTCTACCCTGCATATATGCAAGTTGAATGTCTCCTCTAGTCCCTAGGATTTCCAAACTATGGACCTCCAGCTGTTGCAAAACTACAACTCCCAGCATGCCTGGACAGTCAGTGGACACTACTCTGGTGTATACAATGCTCTAAGACATTGTTCTCACACCTGTGGGAACACAACTTTTAAGAATAACATTGATTAATTTAATTGAATAAGCATAGAGCAAAAATCTGTGGGGGGGGGGGAGAAGAACTTACAAAAAGTTGCGTTGTTAACTTATTTTGTTCCGGTGCTGTTGCGCTAGAGTTATCAAAGTGTCACACAACATTTGATAACTTTGGTGCAAAATAAAACTTCACTGTCAATAATTGCAAATTCTCTGAGTGAAGGCCTTTTTGCCTGTGGCTTGTCATTTTTCCAAGTGTGGTCTGGCTCTGCGTGGCTTTGTGCCCAGGCGGACCTCTAACCACTGAAAAAGTCAAAACTGAACATGTTGTAAACTAGAGCACTTTCGGAATTACTCTACCCAGAAAGACGCAAGTTATTTTTGCAAAAAGTGCCTGCGCTCAACACCTGCAACAAAAATAGAAGAAAAACTCATCTCCAGCTAGTTTTTTAGGTACATTGTTTACAATTGGTACCAGACGAGATTGGGGCATATTTCACATGAAATTTTACAGTGGATATACGCTTTGGGAAAAGGAATCCAATTGAAAAAAATTGGATTCCGTCGCAGAAATCCACTGAAAGAATGAACATGTTCATTCTTTTCACAGAATCTGGATTTGGGAATTTCAGCTGTGAAAATTCCGTCGGGTAAACTGTGCCGCGGAATCCCATTGAAATCAATAGGAGGCTGCTGTAAGAGGAGTCCACCCAGAATTTCCACTTAGAAATTACAGGTGGAAATTCCAAAGTGTGAACAGGATCTTAGAATCTTGTGACTGAATTTTTATTAGTCGTAGTAATATCTAACTCAAAAGCAGTTTCTTCGACTGTGAAAAGACTGGCAAGGCCTTAAAGGTGTACTCCGCCCCTAGACATCTTATCCCCTATCCAAAGGATAGGGGATAAGATGTCAAATCGCCGGGATCCCCGCTGCGGCACCGCGCTCTCATTACAGCACAGAGCGAGTTCGCTCTGCACGTAATGACAGGCAGTACAGGGGCCGGAGCATCGTAACGTCACTGCTCCGCCACCTCGTGACGTTACGGCCCGCCCCTTTCAATACAAGTCTATGGGAGGGGGCATGGCGGTCGTCACGCCCCCTTCCATAGACTTGCATTAAGGGGACGGGCCGTGATGTCACGAGGGGCGGAGCCATGACGTCACGCTGCTCCGTCCCCCGTATCGCCCGTCATTACGCACAGAGCGAACTCGCGCTGTGCTGTAATGATAGCTGGGTGCCGCAGCGGCTATCCCCGGGGTCCCCAGCAGCGGGACCCCGGCGATCTGACATCTTATCCCCTATCCTTTGGATAGGGGATAAGATGTCTAGGGACGGAGTACCCCTTTAAGAATGAAGCGTTTTCCTAAGGCCATCTTCTAGTTCAGAGTTCTTCAACCTGCGGACCTCCAGATGTTGCAAAACTACAACTCCCAGCATGCCCGGACAGCCGTTGGCTGTCCGGGCATGCTGGGAGTTGTAGTTTTGCAACATCTGGAGGTCCGCAGGTTGAAGACCACTGTTCTAGTTAATTGGGGGCTCCGGAAAGTGTTGCATGTGAGTTTTCACAGCCCTTTAAGGATTTTTCGATTTGAATAATTAGCTTTTGTTTTAAGCCAGATTATCCTGTTTTATCCTTTATCTGACCACACCATCTGCTTAATGCAACATCAATGGCTATAAAAGTTTTGTGAATAGCAGGAACAGCAAAAGCCTGAGATAGCAAGACGACTCACAGCCCACTCATTGTCACATCATTGGTCTGGTACTATGAGCATTTCCTGGGTCCGGGCGATCACTTCACCCCTTTTGTTCGGCCATAGACTTCTTTCCTTCCCCTCATTAGCTGGAGAAATCTCAGACTTTGATGAAATCTACCCATCCACTCAAGAAATTATTTTAAATAATAAAGATAAACTCCTAACTAAAGCCCCTGAAATTCTTTGTTTCTTCCTTGTTTACTTTGCAGTTACTCGATAACGTGTTGGGCCAGCCATAGACTGTAGATGAAAGTCTGCCGTAATAAGTTATACGGGAAGTTTCAGGCAAAGTTGTTAAATGTTCCTTCTTGAGACTGACTCCTTGGAAGCCAGACTGGATTTCCTTGTCAAGTTATCTTAATCATTTGCCCTTAAAGGGGTACTCTGTTGGAAAACCTTTTTTTTTTTTTTTTAAATCAACTGGTGACAGAAAGTTAAACAGATCTGTAAATTACTTATATAAAAAAAAATCTTTACCCTTCCAGTACTTTTTAGCTGCGGTATGCTACAGAGGAAATTCTTTTCTTTTTGAATTTCTTTTTTTGTCTTGTCCACAGTGCTCTCTGCTGACACCTGATGTCCGTATCAGGAACTGTCCAGAACAGGAGAAAATCCCCGTTGCAAACCTATGCTGCTCTGGACAGTTCCTGACACGGACAGAGGTGTCAGCAGAGAGCACTGTGGACAAGACAAAAAAGAAATTCAAAAAGAAAAGAACTTCCTCTGTAGCATACAGCTGCTAAAAAGTACTGGAAGGGTTAATATTTTTTAATAGAAGTCATTTACAAATTTGTTTAATTTTCTGGCACCAGTTGAGTTTAAAAAAAAAATAATAATAATAATAATGTTTTCCACCGGAGTACCCCTTTAAATGCACACTTTCCCAGGCAAACTTTTTCATGTAGAACACCATAGGTTACCATATGATGAATACTTGAAGTTGAGGGCAGAAGGACATGTGATCTATGAAGAGGCAGACTTTCCTGTAATGTCTGTGGCCATCTTTATTCCTTGGTTGTTTCTGATTTCTGTTACCATTCATATCAACACCCTGTCTCCACTCTTCTACTTTTTCCTTAGGCACACATGTTATAGCAGTATTTATATAAATCTCCTTATCTACAGGCGACATGTGAAAGGGGTTTTGCTGCCATGGAGGAAACCCATCAAAAGAAGATTGAGGACCTCCAAAGACAGCACCAGCGAGAATTGGAGAAGTTGCGAGACGAGAAGGAGCGTCTTCTAGCAGAGGAGACTGCTGCCACCATATCAGGTACATGACTGATGACCAGCCATGGTGCTCTGTATAAACTTGTATACCCAGTTGACTTCTTTTACCAAAGGTGTCTTTTCATTCAGCCAGCTTTACTTTTTCCATTAATATTTTCACTCCTACAGCCATTGAAGCAATGAAGAACGCACATCGCGAAGAGCTTGAGAAGGAGCTGGAGAAATCCCATCGCTCTCAAGTCAGTAGCATCAACGCGGATGTGGAGTCATTGCGGAGGCAGTATCTGTACGTTCTCTTTTCTTTGTTACTTCCAATAATTGTGTAAGAATTGTCGCAGACTCTTATCGAGATACGTTTGTTCTTCTTACAGGGAGGAGCTGCAGTCTGTGCAGAGGGAGTTGGAAGTCCTCTCGGAGCAATATTCTCAGAAGTGTCTTGAGAATGCCCACCTCGCTCAGGCCCTCGAAGCTGAACGCCAAGCTCTACGCCAGTGTCAGCGAGAGAACCAAGAGCTCAATGCTCACAACCAGGTGAGTGGAATTGTGTCTCCGCCTCATCCTTTGCTCCTTTCGAGGGTTGCATCAGTTTCCACATGTCATTTCATTTTATTGTGTTGCAGGAGTTAAACAATCGTCTGGCCAGTGAGATAACGCGGCTTCGGAATCTGGTAACAGGAGATGGAGGGGAGGTATCGCCTCTCACCCAGGGGAAGGATGTCTATGAGTTGGAGGTAAAGCATTATCTTTAGTTTCACTGTATTAGGGGCACTCTATCTGTTTTGGTGTCCACAACACTCTTGCTGGATACCATCTGCTAGGTATACTCTGCACAAACCTCACTTGCACTTTGGCATATGACAAGCGATAAAAACATCCCATACACCAGAGCCAATACCAGGATTATTCACCAGGAATTACTAAATCTCCCTCACAATTACTACTCCAAGGTAGACTCACTGTAAATGGTGCAGTTTTTTCACTCTGGATTTGCACTTTGGAATAGAGTAGCGACAAAATTAAGACGTGAACAAATCTCATCTATATGTTGCTGCACATTTTCTGCACATATATCATATATAGGATTTGTATTGCCATGCATATTACTTCTAGCGCTCTTCTCAGGCCCTCTGTGTAGCCATACATATTATTTATAGCGTTCTTCTCAGTCCCTCTATACAGTGGTCCCTCAAGTTATAGTATTATTTGGTTCCAGGACTTCCATTGTAGGTTGAGACCATAACTCTATGGAAACCTGGTAATTGGTTCTGAAGCCCCCAAAATGTCATCCCAAAATAGGAAATAGTCAGCATTAAAGAAAAATAAGTAGATAACTAATATAGATAAAGCAAATCCTTACATATAAAAGTATATAAAAATCTGCTGGGAGCTGTAATCACTGTCTATGTAGAGGACAGGAGCTTCTTCAGGGTCCTGTACAGTACACAGTGTCCTAAAAAAGTAACATGGAGCCGCCCTTACCTGGTGTCCAAAGGAGCAGATAAGCCTGGTACAGGTAATGAGTAGTACAGAACATGTAATACCTCCCTGTGCTGTAGGGGGCGCTACCAGACACCAGTCAGTGCATACACTTCAGTAATAAAGGGGTTTTACCAGTAAAATGACCATTCTAATTGGTCGGTTCTTCCAGCCATTGACATGTTTCACAGATCTGGACTGTCTGTACATTGTATGTTGAGTCTGGTTTCAAGTTACAAAGGTCCAAAAAGACCATTGTATGTTGAAACTATTGTATATTGAGGCCATTGTAAGTTGAGGAATCACTGTATATTATGCATATTACTTCTAATGTTCTTCTCAGTTCATTTGTATAGCCTTGCATATTGCTTCTAGCTCTCTTCTTAGTTTCTCTGTATAACTGTGCATATTGCTTCTAGCTCTCTACTTAGTTTCTCTGTATAACTGTGCATATTGCTTCTAGCTCTCTTCTTAGTTTCTCTGTATAACTCTGCATATTGCTTCTAGCGCTCTTCTTAGTTTCTCTGTATAACTGTGCATATTGCTTCTAGCTCTCTTCTTAGTTTCTCTGTATAACTCTGCATATTGCTTCTAGTGCTCTCCTTAGTTTCTCTGTATAACTTTGCATATTGCTTCTAGCGCTCTTCTTAGTTTCTCTGTATAACTGTGCATATTGCTTCCAGCTCTCTTAGTTTCTCTGTATAACTGTGCATATTGCTTCTAGCTCTCTTCTTAGTTTCTCTGTATAACTCTGCATATTGCTTCTAGCGCTCTCCTTAGTTTCTCTGTATAACTTTGCATATTGCTTCTAGCGCTCTTCTTAGTTTCTCTGTATAACTGTGCATATTGCTTCTAGCTCTCTTCTTAGTTTCTCTGTATAACTGTGCATATTGCTTCTAGCGCTCTTATTAGTTTCTCTGTATAACTCTGCATATTGCTTCTTGCGCTCTTCTTAGTTTCTCTGTATAACTCTGCATATTGCTTCTAGCTCTCTTCTTAGTTTCTCTGTATAACTGTTCATATTGCTTCTTGCTCTCTTCTTAGTTTCTCTGTATAACTCTGCATATTGCTTCTAGCTCTCTTCTTAGTTTCTCTGTATAGCCATGCATATTGCTTCTAGCTCTCTTCTTTGTTTCTCGGTATAACTCTGCATATTGCTTCTAGCGCTCTTCTTAGTTTCTCTGTATAACTGTGCATATTGCTTCTAGCGCTCTTAGTTTCTCTGTATAACTCTGCATATTGCTTCTAGCTCTTTCTTAGTTTCTCTGTATAACTGTGCATATTTCTTTTAGCTCTCTTCTTAGTTTCTCTGTATAACTGTGCATATTGCTTCTTGCGCTCTTCTTAGTTTCTCTGTATAACTCTGCATATTGCTTCTAGCGCTCTTCTTAGTTTCTCCGTATAGCCGTGCATATTGCTTCTAGCGCTCTTCTTAGTTTCACTGTATAACTCTGCATATTGCTTCTAGCGCTCTTCTTAGTTTCTGTACATATTACATATTGCTTCTTGCGCTCTTCTTAGTTTCTCTGTATAACTCTTCATATTGCTTCTAGCGCTCTTCTTAGTTTCTCTGTATAACTCTGCATATTGCTTCTAGCTCTCTTCTTAGTTTCTCTGTATAACTGTGCATATTGCTTCTAGCGCTGCTCTTAGTTTCCCTGTATAACTCTGCATATTGCTTCTAGTGCTCTTCTTAGTTTCTCTGTATAACTCTGCATATTGCTTCTAGCTCTCTTAGTTTCTCTGTATAACTCTGCATATTGCTTCTAGCTCTCTTAGTTTCTCTGTATAGCCTTGCATATTGCTTCTTGCGCTCTTCTTAGTTTCTCTGTATAACTGTGCATATTGCTTCTAGCGCTCTTCCTAGTTTCCCTGTATAACTGTGCATATTGCTTCTTGCGCTCTCCTAGTTTCCCTGTATAACTGTGCATATTGCTTCTTGTGCTCTTCTTAGTTTCTCTGTATAACTCTGCATATTGCTTCTAGCTCTCTCCTTAGTTTCTCTGTATAACTGTGCATATTGCTTCTAGCTCTCTCCTTAGTTTCTCTGTATAACTCTGCATATTGCTTCTAGCTCTCTCCTTAGTTTCTCTGTATAACTCTGCATATTGCTACTAGCGCTCTTCTTAGTTTCTCTGTATAACTGTGCATATTGCTTCTTGCGCTCTTCTTAGTTTCCCTGTATAGCCGTGCATATTGCTTCTAGCTCTCTTCTTAGTTTCTCTGTATAACTGTGCATATTGCTACTAGCGCTCTTCTTAGTTTCTCTGTATAACTGTGCATATTGCTTCTTGCGCTCTTCTTAGTTTCTCTGTATAACTCTGCATATTGCTTCTAGCTCTCTCCTTAGTTTCTCTGTATAACTCTGCATATTGCTTCTAGCTCTCTTGCATAGTCTTTTTGTTTCCCTTCCATCATGGGTTGTGTCGCCAGCTCTAAATGTCTCTTGTTCACTTGCAGGTTCTGTTACGTGTGAAGGAGTCTGAGATCCAATACCAGAAGCAAGAGATCAGCTCCCTGAAGGATGAGCTGCAGACAGCTCTAAGGGTAAGAGGTCATGCACCCTCATATTATGTCTCCAATCCTATCCAACTTTTGCATCATGAAGCAGCTTTTTATTATCTTCTTCCCTAAAAGGATAAGAAATATGCCAGTGATAAATACAAGGACATCTACTCCGAGCTGAGCAATGTAAAGGCCAAGGCCGAGTGTGACATCAGCCGGCTAAAGGAGCAGCTGAAAACGGCCACCGAGATGTTGGGGGACAAAACCCCTGAGAATGCAACGGTGTCTGGATACGGTGAGGAAAAAACATAGTTATAGTTATTATTGTCACATTCGCAAAAAAATAGAAAGATGGACTCTCTATTTGTAGCTTAACTTTAGTTCCCAGCATGCTGGCAGTTGTAGTTCTGTGGCAGCTGTGGAGCCATAGGTTGGATATCACTGCAGTAGAGGATGCATAGATGTGCCAGTAGTGCTATAGCAGTGTTTTCCAACCAGTGTGTCTCCAGCTGTTGCAAAACTTTAACTCCCAGCATGCCCGGACAGCCTTTGGCTGTCCGGGCATGCTGGGAGTTGAAGTTTTGCAACAGCTGGAGGCACACTGGTTAGAAAAAAAACTGCTCTATGGCTTAGCATACCCCTATGCTGAAGGATAATGGTTCAGCCCTCAAATGGACAATGCATCATATTCCCAGACAGTAGTTTCATAGCCATGCAGGATAATGTTATTTACGCAAAGTCCACTTTCTAACCAATTCCACAGATATCATGAAATCTAAGAGTAACCCAGATTTCCTGAAAAATGACAGGTCGACCATCAACAGACAGCTGCGGAACATCAGGTCCAAGGTAATGCCGCTTCTCATACTTTTACACATCACAATCGGTCACCTTATCAGACCTGGAGAGATATGGAATGGAAGTCTGTCTGATACAGAATTATTATTTCACAACGTTTTGAATGGTCGGGGTCTTGGTGACGAGACCACCAATGATCAGAAGAACAAACGGGAAGAAGTGCGCACCATTGCTGTTCACATCCACCCCCCATAATCTTTGTCTCGCTGCACCAATGTAGGTCTATGGAGCAGTAACACAATGATTGCTACGAGCCGGGAAGTGAACAGCAGTGCCGTGCATTTCTCCTGATCGGTATGGGTCTCAGTACTGAGACCCCGACTGATCCAAGCTTTTTAAATGTCCCTGTGATATGTCAAAATTTTTTCTAAGTGACACTGCCCATTTAAAGGAAAACTGTCAGCTTTCTCCCCCACACTAACCATCAGTACTGGCTGGTAGTGCGGGGGACGCTGATCAGTTTGATGCTTACCGTGCCCGGATCTGCTGCGCCGTTCGCCCGTAATCTTCTATTTTCAATATATACTAATTAGGTGCTAACTTGCACCGGCCGGGCTAACTGACACTCTGACGTCAGCGTTTCTGGCCGCAGCACCGCCCAGCTCATCAATATTCCTCCCCTCTCTCTTCATTACAGAATGGGGAGAAGAGGGAGAGGGAGGGGAGGAATATTGATGAGCTGGGCGGCGCTGCGGCCAGAAACGCTGATGTCAGAGTGCCAGTTAGCCTGGTCGGTGCCAGTTAGCCTGGTCGGTGCTAGTTACCACCTAATTAGCATTTACTGAAAATAGAAGATTACGGCCGAACGTACGGCGTGGCGGATCCGGGCACGGTAAGCGTCAAACTGATCAGCGCCCCCCGTACTACCTACCAGTACCGCTGGTTAGTGCAGGGGGAGCAAGCTGACAGTTTTCCTTTAAGTTCTCCAGTTAAATTTATTCTAGCCCTTATCATAGGCCAATATAGGGAACGGCTTCCTTGTTCAGGCTTAGTAGACCTCATGGTAGCTAGGAATGCACTGCCTAGCAAACTGCCTTTTGATTAGTGCTGTCAGGTATGTGTCTCTAGCAACCACTGTATCTTGTATTACCCAGGGCATCGCTGCTCAATGCAAGATAGTCACTGAAATATAGGTCGAAAAGGGGCATGGAGGCTTGTCAGGAATTTATGTAACAGTTCACATCTGCGTAGCTCTGTTTGCAATCGTTTAAATGGCGAGAGTTGAGTGGAGAAAGAAAAACTGCAGGTCTGTTATTTTTATTTCCCCCTCTGCTCAACTGCATCAAACCTACATGGAAACCTGACCTATCCCATTCAAAACCAATGGGATCCATTGTACAACCGACTGGCAAGCTCTGTTAGTCTTCGGAAGGGACTCTGTGACGCAGACGTGAACTTAGCCTAAACCTTATTTAAGGTGTAATCTGGGGAAATAAATGTATTCCTTACTCACCAGTCCCCACAGCGCTCCGGACCTCTCCTTCAGAGACGCCCAAGAGTGACAGCCCGCTCAGCCAGTCACCAGCTGGGATGGGGGGGGTCCTGTTGCAGTCGGTGATTGGCTGAAGGGGCCATCACATGAGTGCGTCTCCGAAGGGGTGGGCCGCAGCGCTCAGGGGAGAAGCAGCTGAATGGTAATTTCAGCGGTGAGAGCTGAGCCCGTACAGGAGATAGCAAGGGGGGTCCCAGAGACTGGACCTCCACAATTAGACAGTTTATTTCCCGGAGTACCCCTTTAATCTTTTCCAATGAGTAAAGCTGGCCATACACGTTGACTCGAGAGCTCTCTTTCTCCTGATCCTCACAACATGCATGCTTGGCTTAACTATTCGTGTGTGTATTATGAAGCGGAAGAAAGCCACTGCCAGACTCTTCATGCTGCGACTTATCTTCCAGAGAACAAAGGGATCGGGCAGTTGAAATCCAACACCTTGACATCTGTCATCATTGGAAAAATTGGGAACTCAACATACACATCAGCTCAGTTTTTCCCAACTGGTGTGCCTCCAGCTGTTGCAGAACTTCAACTCCCAGCATGCCCGGACAGCCAAAGGCTGTCCGGGCATGCTGGGAGTTGTAGTTTTGCAACAGCTGGAGGCACACTGGTTGGGAAACACTGCATTGGCTGGTTGTCTGAACCTGCCAAGATCAGCAGGTTTTGGGCGACTATGGCCAGATCAGGGACCAGTGATCAGACAGATTTCCATCATGTCTCTCTGCCATACAGTTTAACTTCAAATCTATATCTAGGTGTATAGCAATAGTATTATAAATGATTCCCAGGTCTATAAAAAAAAAATTATATAATAAAAAAAAAACATTTTTGAACCGTCCTTCCCCTCCGTACATTTAAGCCGTCCTTTACTTAAATGACCTGTTTTTTGTAACTTTTGTTTTTTCAAAACCCCAAAACGTCACCCATTATCCTGCCTGATCCTTGTGATTTTATCTCCCTAGTTGGTCACACCGTATAGATCATAATTGTCTGCCTGTTAGTAAGTATATGTGAGTGGTCTTCATCTCACAGGTTAGCCCTATGTTGTCCGTGCAGGACCCCTGCATGATGTCACACGTTTACCCACCCACCCCTTTTCGAGGTTCTTTTTTTTTTTTTTTTGCGTAGTCAGGGATGATGGGGGAAGGGATTTGTGCACCTGTCACATGGGATTTCATGCGCTTTCTTTGTCTGTCTGTGTGTCCCTTTTTTTTTTGTCCATGGAAGTCCGTAATTGAGCAGGTCTCATGGGATAACTGAAAAGTTCCACGTACCAGGTTCCCTGACATGTAGGTAAAAAAAGCGAAGGCCACCAAACTCTGCATGCACAACTTTTCTCTCCATCCTGAGTGCCGCCACCGACGGCCCGTTCCTTTCTTACAGCTGTAAACTGCACTCCATGAAAAAGAAGGAAAAAATTTAGTTTATCCCAGATGGCACATTTCCCACAATGCTCCATGCTAAACTGGGGTTTTATTGAAATTTGCTTTAATGCTGAGCTATTGAATGATAATTACAGTCACAAACACCATACACTGACCTTGCATGCTACACATCGTGCTGAAACCCATCATGGCAAAAAGACTTGAGGCAGGCGGAATTGGGGTCACCACGTGTCATCATTGTAATGTGTTGTGTTTTGGTGTCATCACCACCTATACCAGTCTTTGCCTATTGGTGTGCCTCCAGCTGTTGCAAAACTACAACTCCCAGCATGTCCGGACAGTAGTTGTAGTTTTGCAACAGCTGGAGGCACACAAAACCTCATCCTGTTCTGTGTCATTCTCCAAATGCAATGACATTGCCCTAATATCCATATCCATTGTTTTGTCTGTTAGTAGTAGTAGTGGTAGTAGTTTGTGGTAGTATAAAAAAATATATATATATATTTTTTTTTAAATATATATATATATTTTTTTTTTTTATTTAGTGTATATATACATACACACAGATAAATATATCTATCTATCGATAGATATAATATATATTTATTATACTACAGCATAAAATCTTTATACACATCTTTACCTTTATACACAGTATATTGGCAAAAGTTGGCGCAGAGATCTAGTTCACTTTTATACAGTGTAGAAGTAAAGGAATAATGCAGGAGTACAAAAATGGCTGATTTTGTACAAAAACAACACAACACCTGTCCTCAGCTCATGTGTGGCCTTGCAGCTCCGTTCCATTGAAGTGAATGGAGCCAGGGTGTAACACCACGCACAACCTGAGGACAGGCATGGGGCAGTATTGTCGGCCACAGCTTCATTCTATGGTCGACTTTAACCCATGCACAGAGCGGAGGTTGCTTCCTGCATGGACAAAGCCAGGGTGCAAGGCAGGAGATCAGACACTTATCCCCTGTTGATAGGGATAAGATATTTTGCATCGGAGTACCCCTTTAAGCGCAGATTACGTCGGATTTTCAGTGGGGTGGATCCACTGTAGAAATTCCTTGCTGAATTTTGTAGCGTGAACATACCCTTAGGGTTTTTTCAGGACCCTCCTAGTTCCTAAAAACATAGACCCCCCCCATCCATCTGTTTAATGTAAATTGTACTTGGGTTAAACTTTTTAGTACCTAGGCATCCATTGTTGGCCCCTTAGACAGGAGTACATTTTGCAAAGTAGACAGGGATGTGACCTAATGATTAGGACCCATCAAATTGAAACGCAGTCCAATCTATGGGCATCATATTATAGAGCAGGAGGAGCTGAGCAGATTAATATGCATGTTTAATGGAAAAGATTCAGTATAACTTGTAATTTATTTATTTAAACCTATGCTTATTCTGGGCTCAGGAGTCCAATGGGCGGTCCTACCCGGTGACTGACATCTTCCCATATGAGTGAGTTTGCTCACTGGACTCCTATGGCCACAATAGGCAGAGGTATAAAGGGATGAATACATTTATCACCTAGATTTTTTATTTATTTTTTTACTCGTTAGAGAAACTAAAACATGTTCTTTTTCTAAAATTTAATTATATATATATATATATATATATATATATATATATATATATATATATATATATATATATACAGTGGTCCCTCAACATACGATGGTAATCCGTTCCAAATGGACCATCGTTTGTTGAAACCATCGTATGTTGAGGGATCCGTGCAATGTAAAGTATAGGACAGTGGTCTATAACCTGCGGACCTCCAGATGTTGCAAAACTACAATACCCAGCATGCCCGGACAGCCGTTGGCTGTCCGGGCATGCTGGGTGTTGTAGTTTTGCAACATCTGGAGGTCCGCAGGTTGTAGACCACTGTTATAGGAAGTTGTACTCACCTGTCTCCGCCGCTCTGGACCGTCACCGCTCGTCACCGTTGCTCGGGATGTTGCCGTCCATCGCTGTGGCCGCGTCCCCGGGGTGTCCCCGATGCTCCGGTAAGGCCTCTGCTTCCCCGGCATCCACGCTCTCCGTCGCCGCCATCACGTCGCTACGCACACCGCTCCTATTGGATGACGGGATGGCGTGCGCAGCGACGTGATGACGACGATGGAGAGCGCCGACGATACAGGGGATCCCGAAGAGGACGCGCCGGAGCCCCGAGGACAGGTAAGTGACCATCACCAGAGCTCACGGGGCACCGTAAACGGCTATCCGGTGGCAGCTGAAGCAGTCACCTGCCGGATAGCCGTTTATGCGATGGCCCCGACATAAAAAAAGCATCGTATGTTGATGCTGCCTTCAACATGTGATGGCCTCTGAGAGGCCATCGCATGTTGAAATTATCGTATGTCGGGGCCATCGTAGGTCGAGGGGTCACTGTATACTGATGCCACCTTTTACTGTAATCCTGCCTGTAATGGCAAGGACACTGCTGGGGAATGATCTCTACAGAACAGGAAGTCTCAGCTTAGTTTTAGGCCTAGTGGCCACAATGGAAACTGCAATATTTCAGGATTAATTTTAAATATAGATAGTAAAATGTAAAATAAATCAGAAACATTCTTACAAAAATATATATATATAAACTTGATTTGAACAGGTAATATTCCAATGCAACTTTCTCTTTAAATATGTAAATGACTAGTTCTACTCAATCTTTTCCCAAAGATCTAAATATCAATCTGCTCCACTTCTCCTGCTCTATAATATGCAGCTTTGCAGATTGGATAGGTTCCCTTTAAGACAGTTTCGGTTATTTCAGTCTCTATTTTTGCATGAACAGATTGAGGACCCAACGCTTTTTTCCATGGGATTGTAATACGAACCCTGTAACACTAGTAGTGTAAATGTCACTTAACCCCTGTATTGTGGCACACGGTTTCAGTCTCTTCACGAATGGTATTTGCACTCATTTTTCTCGCATCCATCTGTCACATGTGACCCTCCTACCAAGACACCCCCTGTCGTCCTCCAGCATGCAGAACTAATCTCTTCCCGTGTCATGTGTGTGCTTGTCCACCGGCTCTTGCACTCTCTTGCCAAGTCCTTGTCTTAAAGATTTTCCACTTTTTTTCTTTTTCCCCAACACAGAGCCTGAAGGAGGGGCTGACAGTCCAGGAGCGCCTTAAAATCTTTGAATCCCAGGACTTCAAGAAGCACTAACGTCTCCCAGTTTCTGCTGTGTGTCCCTAGGATGTGGAGCAGAAGATACATTGCCCCCGGATCCATTGGGCCTCAGGGGACTCTGATGTGCAGTTCTCTGCACGTCACGTGGCTCTTGAAATGTGCAAGACCATTCAGGTGTTGAAATGGTTAATTCCTGTGGGTACCTCTCCAGCTCAACGTCTTTCCCTAACCCTCCCGTTCCCCCGGATAAGGGCACATTAACTCGCCTTCTCCATCTTATCAGAGCTTTAACTCTCTCATTCAGAATTGTCAGTATTAAGGCACTGCTGCCGATCAATAAGCTATCAGGTGTGACAACATTGGACCTTCGGGGCCCCGTTGTATGATAGTTGCTGCCGTCTGCAGGAGAAGTGATGAATCCCGTACAGGGAAAACGTTGACAGGGCTACCTGCCCGAGTA
Organism: Hyla sarda; assembly: GCF_029499605.1. Taxonomy (NCBI): domain Eukaryota; kingdom Metazoa; phylum Chordata; class Amphibia; order Anura; family Hylidae; genus Hyla; species Hyla sarda. The sequence continues at coordinate 217,879,237 of NC_079196.1, read as the reverse complement.
CGATCGGCACAAAACCCCCTCGCTCTCTCCCCGCAGTGTATGTAGTTATTTATAGATGTGTTTGTATGTGTGTAGAGTGTGTATACAGGAAGCGAACTGCATAAAAAAAAAAGCCAAAACACTAAATTCTGTTCCACTGCTGTAAAATCTCCATTTGACACTGTGATCTGGTGGATATAATGCTTGATGGAGTAGTTATAGGGTGTTCTCCACCACTCGCCTTCTCTTACGACTGGGCATAGCACTGACCGGGCAGCCGCATTGTTTGCTGTATGCTATTTCTGGGTTATCAGTTCAGGGATTAGTGACATGGTGGCCTCTGTATCCTGCGGATGAGTGGCCTGGCCAATAACACGTCTTCACAATTTAGGTCAGCTTTTTTTTTAAATGTAAAATTATAATGAATAAAAACTTTTTTTTTTTAGCAGCTTGTCCTCATCCAGGTCCAAACCTTTTGAGGCTCATTCACACTAAGGAATCTTTGCCCGGAGAAATCCAGGGCTGAAATTTTATGGCAAGCAGGTGCGCTCAGACGTGCACCGTTCTTATTGATGGCAGTGCAGTCTGGGCAGAATTCCGCCAAGAGAATGAAAATGTTCATTCTTTTAGGGGAGTCCAAAATTCCTGCAGCAGCCGTTCTGCCCCGGGAAATCCGCAGTGTGCACATTGCAGCAGAAAACAATGGGAGGCTGTTGCACTGGAATTTCCAAACAGAATTCTGTAACTTGAAAATTTCGTAGTGTGAATTGGCCCTTAGGATTATTTTTGCAAATATAACTTTCTCTACCAAAAGGATATCCTTCTAAATGCCGGTTGTTCCGTGATTTTTCTATTTATCCCTTTAGTTTCAGCGTTTTTTGTCCTTTGATTTCATGTTATTTCTTCCTCAGGCCTTATTTACACTACGGAAGTTCAGCCTGAATTTTGCCTGCAGCAGCCTCCTCCGTACGGACAAGAAGTACCATTCTATTCACTACGTTGCAGTCCCGGCGGATTCCACCGGAAGATTGAACATGTTAAACAGTAGAGCAGAGCAGCAGAGTCCCATTGAAATGAATAGAAGGCTGCTGCAAGTTGGAAATTCAGCTTGGAATTTCTGTAGCGTGATCGAGCCCTTGAAGGTCTTTGTCCAGCCAATTTTTTTTAAAACCTGCTCTGAATGGTGCAAAACAAGTCATACTTTCCTAAGTCCTGTTCGTATCTACTTCTTGGTCCCATTCGACAAAGACGTTACTGCGCAGCCAATCATTGGATGTAGCGGTTAGTATTGTGGCCAGTGATTGGACCCGTTATGTGCATGTAGAGAAGAACCAGGGCTTGGTTAGCGTTAGATTGAGAATGGTGTGCGTGACTTTATTAGTTTATGCCTGTTGTCTCCAAACTGTGGATCTCCAGCTGTTGCAAAACTACAACTACAAGCTTGCCCAGACAACCAACAGCTGTCCGGACATGCGTGGAGTTGTAGTTTTGCAACAGCTAGAGGTCCACAATTTGGAGACCACTGGTGTGAACTTAAGAAGTTTTGCAACATCTGGAGGTCCACAGTTTGGAGACCTAGGACGTGACTGATAATGTGATTTTCAGGGAATTCCACATCTATATTAGTCACTTTTTGTAATATATTGTAGAATCGCTTTAATAGCAATCCCATATAATATAACATCTAATGGGAATTCATCCCTTAATAAGTGTGATGTTAGTGGAACACTGAAACTTTCCCTGTTAACAACTACTGCGAACTGTATCCACTTGCAGTTTTATAGCTAGAACACCTTAGCAAATTGCTTTCGAAGTGACTCCTCCAATGTATTATTTAAAGTGGCTACAAAGTAGAGCTTCATTGCTGCTTCCCCATGCCCCATTTCAGGCTGTATCGATTTTGAATGGTAACATAGCCTATCCGTTCACCAAAAACCAGTGATAGCGCAATGCATTTCATGGGCCCCAAGTAATATTAGTGAAAATGCAACCTAATCCACTCACTAGGAAACCGATCACTGATTCTTGGTCAAGGAAATAGGACATGTTCTCATTAACCTTGATTCTGCACTAGAAATGGGTACTACTGAGGTGGGCAGTATGGGCGAGGTGGGCAGAACGTGGCTGTAGGGGGCTCCTAGGAAGACTTGGCATGTGATAGTATTACTTTGGGAAGTATTTTGTTATGTGATGAGGTCATTGACCTGTGTAGTTAAGTGACTTTATATTAGAGAGTGAAGATTTGCGTTAGGTTATATATATATATTTTTGTGTTCGTGGTTGTTTTTTTGGAACGTTTTATTTTCTTTTGCATAGGAAAATATGGTTTTGTTGGGAGGTTTTATGAGAGGATAGAACCTGTGATGTTTGTATCCTCGCATATGTTCAGCCTCCTAAGAGGGTAGGAAGGTCTCCTCCAACACTCATAGGGTTAACTGTCCATCAGCAGTTCCCTTTGAAGGGAATTTTTGGTTAAATCCCAACCCGGCGGAGTGTCTGGAGGGGGCTCGGAAGGCGATGAGTTGAGGCTTATAGAAGGTGACCTGTGTGTCGTTATGTGCAGTTCTGTGATAGTACGTAGGCTGATGGCTGAGAGGGGCAGAGAGGAGCTGACCACTGTTGATAAGTTGGGCTTTTCAAACCGCAGATTGAGTGGAGAGGTAAAAAAAATGTTTGTGGTTTGCGCTATATAGAGTGAAATCCTCCATAGTTAGTCTTGGAGACTCTTGAGATTTGTATTGTATCATTCAATGTCTCTTATTTTCTAATGGAACAACTTGCATTTAGGTCATGGTTGCCGTTTGGTAGGGAAATATTCTTTGCCCCATTTTTTTTTTGTCTGTAAAGTTTTTTTTAGATTTTTAAAGCTTCACTAAGCGCTCTAAACTTTTGACATGTCAAAAATTTTATCAAATGAGACTCACTCCTGAGACCTGCTGTGATAGAGAATTATAACCCTATAGAGTTCGTGGCAATGTGCTCCGCTCCCCTGGCAGACACCAGTTACGACCTTTTCACTCCATGTTATGCAGAGAAAGGGTTGGATTTGAGTGACAGCCAGGGAGTAAGGAATGCACTACCACACACTTCACCAGGCTGTAACTTGTGATTGTAGCGGGTTTAGGAGTTTGATCTGATGCAATCTAAACTTTTGACATGTATGGACACTTCACTCGGCTGTAACTCGCGATCACGGTGGGTTTCAGGAGTTTAACCAAATGCAATGTAAACTTTTGACATATCTGGACAACTTGTCAAAATGAGGAGTGTGCAATTTTTGCATGTCCTGGTATATCTGGCATAGATTCCCTCCATCATAGTCGCATCAAATCGAAATATAAAATACATCATTTTATCATCTGGCAAGTTAACAGGTCTGATGCTATGCCTTTTATATCAGCCAGAGAGGATACTGGGTTAAATGCATGCAGGGTGGCAAATTAATCTTTAGGCAAATGAATGTTTACTCGTATGTCCTATCCATTACTGTGCCACCAGCGCCATCTTGTGCCTTGATGCTATCGCTACAGAAAAAAAAGCACATGGTGTGACCAGCTTTAAATGTCCATTTTATAGTGGAGATGTCCTCATGGAGGTTAAAGGGCAGCTATTTTTCATTCTACTTTCTTCAGCTTTTCCTTTTTGAGCAGAGAAATAAGCACATGGCATTGTCAAGATGTTCCATGTTATTGGCCCAAAATTGCATTGATAGCAAAGCGATCCTTTAGCTGCTGCTCATGTTAGCACGATCCACATCTCTGATCATGTCCTAGTACTTGAGTTACCCAGAATACAAGTGTGCAGCAGAATCTGGTATTGCCAATCTGTAATGTCCAGTGTAGGAACAGGCAAACAAATATCTGATGGTGGTATAAATATTCACCACTGAGCTGCACCCATCTTGCAGTATCCTATTTATCTGAAAGTCTGTTGAGGAAGGTCACAGCAAAACCTTGGAGCTATCAGTTCCTTCTCTGTATACAAACTATACACACATTTCTTATGGAAGAGTTTGAGGGGGTGGCGGGTTTAATCCTGTCACGTGCTAGTGTGTATATGGTCGTAATGTAATTAGAATCTTTTTTTATTTTTGCGATTCACCCCTTTTCTCCTGCAGACTGCGCACTTTGGGACCTCCAGCGAAGGTAGAGTTAGTGCATGCGCAGGTCCCACCTACAATTCACTTGTTTGTTTTAAATGCCAGATAATTTAAGAAAAACCTGTATAGTATTCAGAACACAACTTTGTACATATTTCTTAATTCCAGAGATAGTGAGGTTTGTGTACGACTTGTGTTTTTTAAATCTTAAACCCCTGATGTTTCTTTTCTTCCTTTTTTTTGTTTTTGTTTTCTTCTTTAAATCTTGTGGATTGAGTGTAACATTTGGAGTTAAATGACCCTGTTAAAGTTTTTGATAATGTTTTAGAACCTCACCGAATGTCCTCACCAAGTCCTGCATTTTTCTGTCCCATGTAATATATATACATATATATATAAATACGTTGTAGAGGATTGTACAGCCGGCCTCTGACCAGTATTCCACATTCCTCCAAGTGAGCGCCTGGCTTCTCTCCTCGGAGAGAAGTGGCGCCAGCTGCTGACGTTAACGGAGTCTTCTGTCGCCTGTGGGTTCTGCAGCATCGATTTGAAGAGGAGATAATGTTTTGTGTAATATGTAAATAACACGCACACTTTCTTTCTCTGTAACATGATTCAGACTCTCAGTTTATGACTGTTGTGTTTTTTTGGCTCCTTTGCTGCCAGCACTCTCTACATTGTAACCTGTTCTGGCAGCGAAAGGGTGAAGGTGCCACCACGAACCTTATGCACTGTTCTGCCGTAGAACACATCCAACCAAAAGATTGTTCAACCTACAAGATTGTGGTGTTTTTTGCGCTACATGCTACGACAGGCTTGTTGGGTTCGTCCAGAATTTTGTTAGGTTATTTTGTTTGTCCCAAATATTTATAAAAAAAAAAATAACATTCTAATGTGGTTCTAGAGCTGGTAATGCAAAGGAGCCCCTGCAAAAGGGTCCTTGAGGATCAGATGGTAGTGAATTGCACTTCCTAAAGTCTCCAGCAGCATCATTCATTGATATTTGTAGCACTTAAGATCGCAGGCAATGGCAACGTGGCTGTGGCCAAACGAAAGTTTCTGGCAGTTCCTGTCTGAGCCTTAAGTGCTGCCACAGCTGTGATGCTATAGTTTGCCTATCTTTGATTATATACAGCCCCTCCCCCCAACGTTTACCATCTGCCTTGGCCACACCATGTGCACCCCCAAGGGGGCGCTCACTGGACAGCCCAATAAAATATGCAAGAAACAACCCAACTCCAGAATAGACAGGGATACCAGAGAGACATAGTTCTTCTGTCTGGATGTATATCGATGTGTCATTCTCAAAAATTACTTTGACTTTTTATTATTGTTTTTTATGACGCCCTTTGCTGCATTTTCTGGTTCAGTAAACCCTCCAGTGCCGGCTGGCACGCCATGGTCTCCAGGGCTGCAGGGTTTATTGAGAGGCAGCAGATGGGCTTAAAAGTACATTGATGTTCTTGTCTCTCAGTACAACATATAGTATGAATGCTTTCATTTTTTTTTTCCCTCCTTTTTTTAAAATTTGTGGTGATATCTTAAGTTCATTCCTCGATTTACCTGTTTCCCTGCAGCTCACTTCGGTCACGTTATTTCTTCCCGCCGGATGCGTGCGACTTGCTAGGTTCCTGTGGATGTAGCTGATCATTTTTATTTTGTAAATATAATTACTTAACTTTACATAAACTATATCGTAATAAACTATTTTTGCACCACCCTTTATATTCTGTCTGTGTCTCCTCTCTGTTGCTGAGCAGTGGTAACTACACGCTGTAACATGGTTGCACATTTCCTGCAGATATGAAGGACTTGTCCAGCAAGAAGTCCTTCCTGGTGCCCATACATTTTTAATAACTGTTGGACAATTATGTGTACAGCTGACAGTTTTCTTCCATCTCTACCCATAAATACGAAGGAACGGTGCAGCAAAACGTTCATGTATGTGAAAAGGAGGGGTAAGCTGCAGCCAGACAGCTCTGGTGCTAGCTCATTCCTCCTTGAAGAAAAGGGTCGGGCAGAAAAAAAACAAAAAACCTGACCATTGTCTTTACAGACAAGGGCCAACATTTATCATTGTCTTTAGACTGTTGTTTGTGTCTAGAAAAGGTGCAAAAAAAGGCACAAGCAGGGTTTATTTGCACTTTTTGGTTTACACATTTCTGCTGATTTTGAGTTGCAATCCACTGATTTTGGCAATACACATGATATGGAAGGGTTTTATGAACTGCGCCTTTTTGTGAAAAGGTGCAAAAAAGGCGCAAAGCCACTGAGAAGTCTCTAAAACTACACCAGCCCAGACTTAGCTTATTGGTGAATGTGAAGAGAGAAATTTCAGGAAATGTGACCTGCACAAAATTTATCAAATGCTCTGTGACCATTTAATAAATTTGGTGCTCCTACACATCACCAGCACACAAAAAAGGTGTAAAAAAAATGCTTCACTTACACCTACAATGATAAATGCTTCACTTACACCTACAATGATAAATGCTTCCCATAATCTGTCGGTGAGAAGTCGATGGCCACCAAACACCCTAAACTGTTGTCCGAATGCAACAGCGTGTTTGGGCAAGTTTAGTATACACTGTATTGCCACCTTAAAGGAAAACTGTCACTTTGATCACCATTTTGGAAACTAGACCCCTCCAGGAACATGAGTACTTAAACCTCACAGGTATTTTGAACAGTCGGCCGTAAAAGTGAAAAATTTGAATTTTAATACTAAATTGCTGGTATTAACCCAATTTTTTTAAGTTTCACAAGTAGTAAGAGAAAAAAAAGCTCCACAAAATTTATATACCAATTTTTCCAGAAAAAGGATATACCCTGCATATATGGCGGTAAAGCACTATGGGGGTGCAAAACAGGGCTTAGGAGTGAGACAGCACCGATGAGATTTGAGGCCTAAAGTGGTGCTTTGCACTGCAATGGTTGAGGTTCTGACATAAAGTCTTAAAAAAAAAAAAAACAGCAAGTGACCACAATTTTTAAACTACACGCCTCAGGGAAGGTAACAAGGGGTACAGTAAGTACTTATACCTCACAGGTTTTTTGAACAGTGGGCCGTAAATTGAAATTAGATTGTTTTTTTTTTTACACTAAAATGCTGGGATTACCCAATTTTTAACATTTTCACAAGGGGAGAAATTTTCTGGAGAATAAAAATTGCAATTTTAATATGCCAATTATATTCCCAGAATCATGACCCAGAGTATAGCCGAAAGTAAAAATGATGCCTGCCCCAAACCCTATGCTCTGAATCATCATTCTGGGAATGTGATGTGTGTGGCCGTCCCTAACCTGTTACCTCAAATGCGCACCCCGCTCAGGTGGGTAGAGAGCGCTGCGCATATGAGGCAACTGCAAACCCCCAAAGCTGTTGACTCTGTGTCCCATGACCCATTATTTTTTTTTTGGTTTTAAATAGAAATGAGCGAACTTTCAGTAAATTTGTCACAAACTTCTCGGCTCGGCAGTTGATGACTTATCCTGCATAAATTAGTTCAGCCTTCAGGTGCTCCGGTTGGCTGGAAAAGGTGGATACAGTCCTATTAAAGATTTTCCTAGGACTGTATCCACCTTTTCCAGCCCACGGGAGCACCTGAAAGCTGAACTAATTTATGCAGGATAAAGCCATCAACTGCCGAGCCGAGAAGTTCGTGACGAATCGAATTTACTGTAAGTTCGCTCATCTCTAGTTTTAAACTTTGGAAGACAATGTTCTCTGGACTGGTACATTGGAGTATGATTCTGAGGAATTAAAATTAGGCAAAAGGATTAAAAATTTAGTGCTCCATAGAAGTGTGATACTCCCTGAAGCAGCTTTAATGTAGAGGCCCGGATGATCGGGGCAAGTGTCCCTTCTTTCCAGTGTGGGGGACCTCACCTGGAAAGTGTTGGCCGGGGACGATCCGGGGGCCCATAGTTCCAGAGGTGCTCTGACCTGCTCCTTGGTGGCCACCATAGATGAGGGCCTTTTAGAAATTCCTGTTGAAACTGCCAGAATGTCCCTGAGTTGCCAGCGTTCTGGGACAGTACAAAAAAGTTATACATGGCAACCTGTACCAAGTAGACCGTAACTTTTTTGTACCATGCCAGTGTTTTGCGTATGACCATGTATGGCTTGAGGACTTGATCAGAAAGATCAACTCCCCCCATATACCGATTGTAGTCCAGAATACAATCGGGCTTGAGGACCGGTCCCGCGGTACCTTGCACAGGGGTGCTGCCTTTCCCATGAATTGTGGACAGCATAAGGATATCCCTCTTATCCTTATACCTGACCAACAACAGGTTTTCATGTTAAAAGGTGCAGGACTCACCCTGGGGGGGGGGGGGGGGGGATAGGAGCATGTAGGGGATGGGGCGGAAGGCCTCTTTGATTCGACCGTGAATCTGGTGGTGAGGGATGTGAAGAGAGGGATACTAGTATAAAAGTTATCCACACTATATTGTGTAATTATTATTTTGTGTTTTGTTGTTGTGGCTCATTGAGCGTTCATGGAACCAGTAGGTTCCTTTTTAGGGGCAAGTTAATAAAATTAGATTTTAGGTCCTATTCTGTGACTTAACTCTCACAAAGTTTATACATCTTCACGCCATACCGCGCTTGCTTGGTTGGGATATATTGCCGGAAGCGGAGTCTCCCCCTTAAAGCTGATGAGAGACTCATGAATAGCGACCTCCCCAGGGACATAGGCTCCCAAAATTTGGCCCTGAAGTGGGGGTGGTGTGGGGGGAACCATGCTGGATTATCAGCATAATGCAAACATTTCCAAATGGCCCCGAACCGGGCCAGGCCATACTGTAGAGCGGGGTTTGGTAGAGGACAGCCCCACTCCAGTATTGCCTGACACTTTTTTTTTTTTTTTTAATGCAGCCCAAAAGTACCTCAAAATGTTCGGCTGCATTGACTGGGTACCACTCATTGGGTCTAGCTAAAAATGAGGCCGGGTTTGCATCAATGAACTGTTGGGCGTACAGGTTTGTCTGGTCAACCATCAGATTGACAAAGTAGTCACTGAAAAAAAAAAAAAACTGAAATAGTCCATTCAGTGAACCCGACGATGTCAATCTTGATCCCTGAGTCGCCAACAAACTCAGGAATCACGGGCTCATGCTCCGATGGCTGTATGGGGCACCAGTGAACTTGGCTGGGGGGCTTGACTAGTATGAGCGCCAGGAAGACTCATACTAGTATGGGGCACAGGGTCAGGAGCAGAGGAGGTTTGTCACCTTGGTGGTTCATCATCAGAACATGAGAAAAAGATGAGGATGAAGAGAAAATAAGTCAGAGGCAAGTATGGCATATGTCTCCTCCACTGAAAACGCCCTGTGGGCCATTTCCCTATTCTAATGGGGGGTGAAGTGTATGTATGTGGGGGGAACTTTATTGGTGTGTGTGTGTGTGTGCGCGCGCGCGCTGCGTGTGAGACTTCCTACCCTAACCCACCCTGACAACAAAAATATAAAATAAAAACAAACTAAAAGAAAAAGAAACTTTAAAAAAAAAAACTTCTAGCGCAAAAAACCCTGCGCCAAAAAAGCGTTTGACTAATCAGTGGTGCGCACACTGATTAGTGCTTGGTGGAGGCAGGGGGCGCAGAAGCCAGTGGGGGGGGGGGGGGGGGGGGTCTGGCCACTCAGCCCAGAACAGTGGCTGGTGGCATGTGCACAGACACCCACACAAAAAACTCGAAAAATTAAATAAAAAAACATTAAAACCCGAAAAAAGCACCCCCCCCCTGAACCCAAAAAAAAAAAAAAGCTGATCAGTGATAAATCACTGACAGCGGTGGGGCAGGCCGCACACACAGGTACGGTCTGTCCACACAGCACAGGCCTGATACTGGTGGCACGGACCGCCTATAGGTGCAAAAAATAAAAAGACGCTTTAATCTCCGAAAAAGTGCCTTCACCACAAAAAACGCTGATCAGTACTATGGGACTGATCAGCAGAGGATGGGCTTTAGCCAACGGTGGTGGACCGCTCTTTTATAGCTAAGAGGGCCTGGCCACACGTTTAGCAAAAAAAAAAAAGGTCTGCGCCCCCAAAAAAATACAAAAACGCTGGGGGCAGACCTCAGCGAACCTGTAGGGCCGGGGTCACACAGCTAAAGGTGCGGACCTGCGCACACCTACAGATGGTACGCCAAAATTAATATAATTTTTTTTTATCTTTTTTTTTTTTTTACTCCTAACTGTCCCTACCTAATATAAGCTGTCCCTGACTGCTTTCTGTGCCAAGTGGCACTGAGGGGGGAGATGGCAACACGGGGCTCCGTCCTGAACACCAGATCTCTCAGAAATGTCGGCAGAACATGCTTCCTGCAACCCTGCCACCTCCCAGTACTGTAGGGATGATGATTGGTGGTGTATATTACACCACCAATCATCATCTTTATCCGGGTCATCAGGTCCCACGTGACCCAGAATCGCCGCAGATTGCCGGGATCCCCCTCTGCACTTTGCCAGGATGCCTGCTGAATGATTTCAGCAGGCATCTGGCTCTGATCCCCACCTGGCCTGCGGCGGGAACTGTAATCGCCAAAAATCGCCAGTCTGAGCACCGACATATGGGGGTCTTGGGACCCCCCTCGGCAATGTGCTAGGATGCCTGCTGACTGATTTCAGCAGGCATCCCTGTCTGGTCCCTGACTAGCTTGCGGCAGGGACTGGAATTCCCACGGGCGTACCCATATGCCCTCAGTCCTTAAGGACTCTAAAATGGGGGTCTATTGATACATCCTCAATCCTTAAGGGGTTAACATCGTGGTTTTTTATTATCCACATTCTTGTCTGTGTGTTTTATTTATTTATGTTAATCTTATATGGAAAAATGTATTGGGTTCTGTTTCCATGAGCTCTGACTGCTGAAAGCCGTCATGTGAGAACTGTAGAGCTGCCGGCCCATGCGCACGTAACATGTGACTCACGTCACTAGGACTTAGAGGTGCAGAATATGAATATGCTAACCCTGCCTCCTGCACGCGACTACCTAAATTCAGAAGGGGAACCTTTCCAGCCAATATTTCGGGAACCACAGCACCGATTACAGTAAGTGACCCTTCTTTGGATTCCTGGTCCACCCACTCTATAACCCAGTGTATTATTAGGTTTAGTGTGTGTGATCAAGGTGAGTTTTACTTTAAGCACAGATGTGCCTTCATTTTAGTGATAGAAGGGGAAGATTAAGTGAAGTGGTAGCTAATATATCAGTCACCCCAACAAAAAATATTGTATTGTACACTCTGACTCCAAGCGGTTAAAACTTTTGATGTGTTCCTAGGGCATTTATGCCCACATTGGACTGCTACATGCTACAGATAAAAATGTCCTGATGTAGTGGCCAACAGCCACATAGTTTAGGCTAAATACACATCATCATTCAGCTGTTCGTCGAGTCCGTTGAGTCAGTGGGAGCTGAAAAAGAAATATTGACGACAAAGACCTTTCTAGCATAGGTGCATCTCCTCTACAGCCAAGGATACTGCCATAAGCCTTCATTGAAAACTGAGAACTGACCTGACCAAAGTCGACTAGATTTCTACAGATTACTACTACCACCATATTTACTATATCACATGGATTGAGTGTACGGTTCCTCATGGACAAATCTCATTAAAAGAACGGAGAATCATGTTCTGACCAGTCCACATTACAGCCTGCGTGGATCCAGTTTTTGCACCACACTTGCTAAGATAAAATACTTACACAAAGTCAAAAAGAGAAATATTGGCATAGGGGGAAGGTGATATAACCCGTAATCATGGTTATGGTGCGTTAATGAAGATTTAATGTCTTCAGGTGAACTGTATAACCTACTATATACCCTGATCCCATAGAGATAGCAGTAAACAGCTAGAGGGGAGGCGTATAATTACTATATATCCTGATCCCATAGCGAGAGCAGCAGCAATAGTATACAGGTAGAGATGGAGGGGTGGTGTATATCTACTATATAGCCTAATCTCAGAGATAGCAGCAGTATACAGATAAATCTGGAGGGGTATAACTACTGTATATCCGTATCCCATAAGACGTGGCAGCAGCAGCAACAGTATACAGATAAGGAGAGGTCTGGAAGATAGCAGGAGGGATCCAATAGGTAATGGTGTAATCATGCAATTCACAGGCAGTCAGCTGAACCAGGACAGGCCATCTCCTGAGACACATAAAATATAATTCTCTGGGGGTCCGAATCACATGACCTAGCTACAGTAGTAAAACTTATGGACGCCGTTGTGCTGGAATGAAACATATGGCACTGAAGAAAGAATAGTAATGAGTGTGCATGATTTGGACAAAGAAAAAAAATCTGGAGTGCTTCTTGAAGTACTTAGGACTATGGCGCTAAATTCCCCACTGATCATTCATTGGTCCCCAGTCTTTGGTTGCAGCAGTCATGTGGATGTATGCCAATTCAACCTGGCAGTTCAATAAATAATGATTGGCCTCAGCAGATTTGTTGCAGTTCTAGTGACAGTCTATGTTTTAGGACAGCCATTTACAGGCTATAATTCAATAAACTGCAATTTTTACCGAAAATAACATTCTTCAAGGAGAACCAAGCACTAGATTTTACTATATATAACCCTCGGCAACGCATTATATATGGTAAAATCTTTATTCTTACCATCCCGGGGGATGTTTTTTCCCCAGGTACGGTGAGGATATCAAGTTATAAAGTCTCCCCTGCCACCAGTAAGTAGTCCCCCTGGGCGGGGACCTAAACTTACCAGGTCCCGTCGCTCTCGCCATGATGAGACCCCCAGCGTCATTGCTTTGCTCCCTGAGCAGACGTAGAAGAGCGGTGATGTGGGCCGTCAATCATGCCGAGGGTTGCCAAGCGTTATATATGGTAATATCAAGTGCTTTGAGTATTTGTAGTATTAAATGCAAAAACCGTAACGTTTTAATTACACATAAACAAAACCTTACATAGTTAGTAAACTTACAGCCATAGCATTAAAGCATTACTGTCATAAAAAAAAAAAAAAACTCTCTGACATGTCATATAAACATGTAAAAAATGTTGCCAGTTCGATACAGCTGAGTAGAGCACTTCACTCCCCAGCGCTCAGTCAGGTATGTTGCAATAGTTATTGATCGTGGGGATCTCGACACAGACTGCACCTGTTGTAAAACTTCAGATATGTCTGCATTATATATCAAAGATTTATAAAGACAGTATCGCTTTTAGTTCACTGCTACACTGTAGCGTTTTCAAGCAATACAAATCGATTTTAACTATAGAACAACATCTGCAGTCCACAATATTAATAAACCTAGGTTACTACATTGCATGTAGGAACCTACACTACTGAGCCTCATTTTGACTTGTTTTAAGGACAGTACATCAAAGTTGGATCCGCCTGTAGTGTGGTTTTGTGCATGGAGGAGCAGAAGGAGCTCTGCCAGAGCCGTGCAAAATGACCTCCAGCAGGACACAAACGTACATGTGTCCACTCAGACTCCATGAGGGTGGTATGAGGGCCCGATGTCCACAGGTGGGGGCTGTGCTTACAGACCCCGTGCAGGACGTTTGTCAAATTCGTCACTGGTGTCCTGTGCTCTTTACAGAGAAATGCAGGTTCACACTAAGCATATGTGACAGATGTGAGAGTCTGGAAACGCCGTGAAGAACGTTCTGATCCCTGCAACATCCTCCAGCATAACCTGTTTGGCGGTGGGTCAGTAATTGAGTGGGGGTGGTATTTCTTTGGGGGGCCGCACAGCCCTCCATGTGCTTGCCAGAGGTAGCCTGACTGCAATTAGATTCAGAGATCCTCAGACCCCCTTGTGAAACCATATGCTGGTACAGTTGGCCCTGGGTTCCTCCAAATGCAAGACAATGCTAGACCTCATGTGGCTGGAGTGTGTCAGCAGTTCCTACAAGAGGAAGGCATTGATGCTATGGACTGGCCGGCCGTTCCCCAGACCTGAATCCGATTGAGCACATCTGGGACATCATGTCTCGCTCCATCCACCAAAACCACGTTGCACCACAGCCTGTCCAGGACCTCATCAGGAGCATGCCCAGGCATTTTAGGGAGGTCATACGGGCATGTGGAGGCCACACACACTACTGAGCCTCATTTTGGGTTATTTTAAAAGGACATTGCATAAAGTTGGATCAGCCTGTAGTGTGATTTTCCACTTTGATATTGAGTGTGACTCCATACCCAGACCTCCATGGGTTGATACAATTGATTTCCACAGAAATGCTGAAGGGCCACCATAATTCTGCACTCAGTACACCACAATGGGAGTTTTGCAACAGATGGAGGCACCCTGGAAAGGAAATACTGGCCTATATAAAAATGCACAAATAAACTGACCTGTGGTGTGAATTTAAATCCACAGTATGTCAATCAATGTTGCAGAAACGCTGCAGATTTTCCCCTTTGACTTTAATAAAGAAGATAAAATCTGTATAGACTGCAGATCTGTAAAAACAAAAAGAAAACCTCTGCAACTCAGATTTCAAATACACTGGATTTTTTTTCTTCAACAAATCTGCACAATTTGGATGTTGGTGGAGAACTTCGGCAAAAAAATATTTATTTTGCCATTATGCCTGGGCTGGTGCAACTGGAATAATAAACGTACCTTCCACTGCTCCCCCAGTACTGTGGGAATTGTTCTCCCATCCTCAGGCTCTTTTCCTTTTGTTGCCCAACACGTCACACAGCGTTCAGCTTATCACTGGCCAAAGTGATGTCCTGCCTCGGCTGGTATAAGGCTGGACAGCAGTGTGATGTAACTGGATCAGGCACCAGAAGGAAGACTGGGACCAGACAATGGGAGATCAATTCCAGCTGTATGGGGGAAACTGTGGAAGGTATTTTAAAGGTTTATTATTTTAGTTGCAGCAGCAAGAACATAATGGCAAAATAAACAATTTTGCCAGAGGTCTCCTTTATAAGCAGCTCTGATAGGTTGTTATGGACAATTATATATTCCACATCGACATCCGTAGCAACATATCCACATGTTTTTGAGCACATATGCCACATTGGATTTTAAATCCGTGGCATTTTAATCCAGTGTGTACATACCCTTCCTTGTCATAATTCTCCACACTTCCACAAATTTAGGTAGTGAGCTGAAAACAGTAGTGGTTTTTACCAACCCCTTAATTATTTTTTTTATTTTTTTTTATGTCTAAGCCAAACCAATAGATAGAATGCAACATTACATCCTCACACTAGGTACCTACTCTGTTGCTTCGCGCAACCTGTTATCCTGGTGGCATGTGTGCATAGAGTGGATGGTGAAAATAGGGATATTGAAGGATCCCACCGCTTCCTCCATCCTGAGGTACAGCCTATACCTGCATCCATGTCCTGCACTATAACACATCATGCTCATGTTCTCTGCTGAACTCGAGTAAAACAAAGATAAAAATGAAACTTTAGCACAATGAGCCTTTTAAAACTCCAGCGGAGACAGAAGATTGAGGCAGTGAGGTGTCAGGACCCATTCTGATCTTCTTCTGGAAAGAAACAGTATCCGGCAGGGTCAAACTCCTCCCAGAGACGTTGAAATTCCTCCATATAGGCCTGGACACACACGCCATCATCTGTGATCAGGAGGTTCTCCCTGTTGGTCTGGATGGCCTGCATCGTCCAGTTCATGGAGCCAGTGATGACAATGCTCCGGTCCACAACCGCAAACTTATGGTGCATGAACCCGGAGGACTGACTGTGCCGGACCACCACCCCTGCGGAGCATAGGAGCCATAATCAGCAACAGGGGACCATAGGTTTCCTACCAGGTTAACTTTAAAGAGTACCTGTCATGACAATCCGGTGGCAGGTTGTGTGTGCATTTATGTAACTTGAGACTTGTCCTGACATAACGCGGTCAGGAGTCAAAATGCACAAAGTACTTAATAATGTCTATGGGATTTTGAGTCCTGATGGCATCATGTCAGGGAAAGTATCGAGCTACAACAATGCACCGCCAGTTTATACACATCCTGGTGCTGGATCGTCATGACAGGTACTCGTCAACTCCCCATAGTCATCACATCCCACCATGTACCATTCTCACCCTCCAGTCATCACAGCCCCCCATATGTACTATCCATTCCCCTCCAGTCACCAAAAGCCCCCATGCACCACCCCCTCCTCTTAGCCATCACAACCCCCCCCCCCCCCCTTCACCATCCTCTCCCACTCATCACAACCCCCATGGGGGCTGTGATGACTTTAGGGATGGGAGGAGATGATACCTGTGATGACTGATGGGAAAAGCAGGACATCGCATCCTCATCCCACCGGTCCTCACAGCCCCTCATGTACTGTACCATCCCCTCCCCCAAGTCATCACCCCTCTATCATTGTACCCTCCCCAGTCATTGCAGACACCCCCGGACCAGCCCGCCCCCCCCGTACCATCCTCCCCCACCCATCACAGCCCCCCCCGTACCATCCTCCCCCACCCATCACAGCCCCCCCCGTACCATCCTCCCCCACCCATCACAGCCCCCCCCATACCATCCTCCCCCACCCATCACAGCCCCCCCCCCAGTACCATCCTCCCCCACCCATCACAGCCCCCCCCCCCCAGTACCATCCTCCCCCACCCATCACAGCCCCCCCCCCCAGTACCATCCTCCCCCACCCATCACAGCCCCCCCCCCCCCAGTACCATCCTCCCCCACCCATCACAGCCCCCCCCCCCCCCCAGTACCATCCTCCCCCACCCATCACAGCCCCCCCCAGTATCATCCTCCCCCACCCATCACAGCCCCCCCCAGTACCATCCTCCCCCACCCATCACAGCCCCCCCGTACCATCCTCCCCCCGTACCATCCTCCCCCACCCATCACAGCCCCCCCCCCGTACCATCCCCCCCCGTACCATCCTCCCCCACCCATCACAGCCCCCCCCCCGTACCATCCTCCCCCCCCCCGTACCATCCTCCCCCCCGTACCATCCTCCCCCACCCATCACAGCCCCCCCCCCGTACCATCCTCCCCCCCGTACCATCCTCCCCCACCCATCACAGCCCCCCCCGTACCATCCTCCCCCACCCATCACAGCCCCCCCCCCGTACCATCCTCCCCCACCCATCACAGCCCCCCCCCGTACCATCCTCCCCCACCCACTCACAGCCCCCCCCCCCCCACGAACCATCACAGACCCCCCTCCATGAACCCAGTTACTGTTTCCCCATGTACCATCTTCCCCCAGTTACTGTTTCCCCATGTACCATCTTCCCCCAGTTACCGCACCCCAATTTACCATCTTCCCCCAGTTACTGTACCCCCATGTACCATTCTCTCCCCACAGTCATCACAGCCCCTCCATATGTACTATCCTTTCCCCCCCCCCCCCCCAGTCATCACAACCCACTATATGTACTATCCTTTCCCCTCCAGTCACCAAAGCTCCCAATGTACCAACCCCTCATCCCAGCGCCGCCCCACCCTGTACCATCCTCTCCCAGCCATCACCCCCCCCCCCCCCCCCCCCCCATGTACCTTCCTCTCACACTCATCACAGCCATGGGGGCTTTGATGACTTTAGGGAGGGGATGGTACGGTTATGAGGAGCTTTGATAACTGATTGGAGAGGAAGGAGATGGCATCTTCTCCCACCAGTCATCACAGCCCCTCCTGTACTGTACCATCCCCTCCCCAAAGTCATCACCTCTATCATTGTACCATCCCTCCCCCAGTCATTGCAGCCCCCTCATGTACCACCTTCCCCCAGTCACCGCACCCCCATGTACCACCTTCCCCCAGTCACCGCACCCCCATGAACCACCTTCCCCCAGTCACCGCACCCCCATGAACCACCTTCCCCCAGTTACCGCACCCCCAGTTACCACCTTCCCCCAGTTACCGCACCCCCATGTACCACCTTCCCCCAGTTACCGCACCCCCATGTACCACCTTCCCCCAGTTACCGCACCCCCATGTACCACCTTCCCCCAGTTACCGCACCCCCATGTACCACCTTCCCCCAGTTACCGCACCCCCATGTACCACCTTCCCCCAGTTACCGCACCCCCATGTACCACCTTCCCCCAGTTACCGCACCCCCATGTACCACCTTCCCCCAGTTACCGCACCCCCATGTACCACCTTCCCCCAGTTACCGCACCCCCATGTACCACCTTCCCCCAGTTACCGCACCCCCATGTACCACCTTCCCCCAGTTACCGCACCCCCATGTACCACCTTCCCCCAGTTACCGCACCCCCATGTACCACCTTCCCCCAGTTACCGCACCCCCATGTACCACCTTCCCCCAGTTACCGCACCCCCATGTACCACCTTCCCCCAGTTACCGCACCCCCATGTACCACCTTCCCCCAGTTACCGCACCCCCATGTACCATCTTCCCCAGTTACCGCACCCCCATGTACCACCTTCCCCAGTTACCGCACCCCCATGTACCACCTTCCCCCAGTTACCGCACCCCCATGTACCACCTTGCCCCAGTTACCGCACCCCCATGTACCACCTTCCCCCAGTTACCGCACCCCCATGTACCACTTTCCCAGAGTTACCGCACCCCCATGTACCACCTTCCCCGTTACCGCACCCCCATGTACCATCTTCCCCAGTTACCGCACCCCCATGTACCACCTTCCCCCAGTTACCGCACCCCCATGTACCATCTTCCCCAGTTACCGCACCCCCATGTACCATCTTCCCCAGTTACCGCACCCCCATGTACCACCTTCCCCCAGTTACCGCACCCCCATGTACCACCTTCCCCCAGTTACCGCACCCCCATGTACCACCTTCCCCCAGTTACCGCACCGCCTCTGTAGTGCTCGTTCACTCTGAGCGCTCTCTCACCCGCTTTCCTCAGGGCCCCGATCTGGGATCCAGAAGCCGCCATGTAGTCGCTGTCGGTGATGACCCTCACCCGGACCCCTCTCTCATGCAGCAGGAGCACGGCTCGGGCCAGCGGGGGGCTGGAGAAGGTGAAGATGCAGAGCTCCAGGGTGTGCTGGGCCTGGAGAAGACGCCTCAGGAGCTGGGACAGGGCGCCGTCCGTGCGGTGCGGGAGCGGGCAAGAGCAGCACGTCCCGGGGCTCAGCAGCGCCTCCGTACAGATCAGCGGGGTCGGGAAGAACAGAACCTCCCGCAGCGGCCTTCTCCTCCGCACAAAGCGGTACATGAGCTCCAGGCCCAGGGAGACCGCCACCGCCGCCAACCCCAGCTGTCGCCATGACACCGCGGAGACCATGACAAGAGGGCGGAGCTTGAGAGACGGCGGGAACTGACGCCTCAGGGGAGGAGCGCGGGCAGGGGCGGGACCAGGACAAAGGCGGGAACTGGCGCCTCAGGAGGAGAGCACGGACAGGGAAAAGGCGGGAACTAACACCTCAGGAGGAGAGCACGGACAGGGAAAAGGCGGGAACTGACGCATCAGAGGAGAGCACGGAAAGGGGCGGGACCAGGCCAAGGGCGGGAACTGCCACCTCAGGGGGAGGGCACAGAAAGGGGCGGGGCCTGGTAGAAGGCGGGAACTGCCACCTCAGGGGAGGATTACAAAATGGCGGCCATTCCTGTGAGTCAACCCTGTCAACAATAGGCTGAGGGTACAATACATTAATGAGACATGGATAGGGTCATACTGTAAACCGCAATGGCCCACATATACAAAGAGATGGTGCCATTTCTGCCATATCTAGGCCTATTGTGCACAAGTATGAAAATGCACATTTTTGCATCCATAATCCAGTCATATTTGTCAGGTCGTGTAATCAGGGCTGTTATCCAGAATACGGATGCCAATTGAGCACATAATATGGAACTTTTGTGCTTTAGGGTTCAGATCGCGCCATCAGTAGACTTGGTACAAATGAGCGCCATTTTCGTTACTGCAGTTGTCACTAAGCATTGGCGCTGTGGGCACCCAACTCGCTTCTCTTTCCCCATTTTAGATGTTGTGATTGTCAAAAAGTTGCAATTTTATTATAAATTTCTCACAAAAGTACATTATAAACAGCGGAGAACCAATTTTAATCATAATGGAAACCATGCGCCTGTGTAGGACCTGATAGATCGCTCTGACTTATATTAGGGTCTTTCAGCTTCCACCATGGTGTCTTGGAAGTATAGTGTTGCATTCTACGCTATTCCTGTCAACTCTAACAGAACTAGCAACGGAGCCTGTAACGCTAGTGTGAACCCCGCCTTAGTATGCATACCTAAGTACCAGTCCGAATGAATGAGGACATTTTCACAGTAACTGATCAAAATGTGCAAAACAAATTCACATTATTTCATATCATGTGGATTCATATATCACATTATGCATCAATTGGACAAACACATCGAGGTGCACATCAACACTGCCCCCGATCCGGCACCGTCTTGGTGTACCAGGCTTCCAAGATGAAGTGTCAACCCATATGACCAAAGAAATGGTAATACAGTAACAAAAACACACCACTTCCACCTCCACCCGCCACGCCTGTGCTCGGGCCTGATCAGAAGCATATCCAATCTCCACAAACAAAGAAGGTCCAGCACCAAGATGGCAGTAAATACTTGGAGATCGTTATTGGAAAAAACTTCACATGGAGCAAGTAACACCAACACGTTTCAGACCTCGCAGGGTCCTTAGTTATGCCATGACTAAGGATCTTGGAAGGGGTCTGAAACGCAGCTTTTTACTGCCATCCTTGTGCCAGACCTTATTTGTTTGTAGAGCAATGGTAATGGCTTTACACACATCGGGAGAGATTCAAGACCTGTACTGAGGGAAAGTTGACAAGTTGCCCACACCAATCAGATTCCTTCCTTTTTTCCACAGAGGCTTTTTCAAAAATGAAAGGAGCGATCTGATAGGTTCCTATGGGCAACTGATCAATATTTCCTCTTCACAAGTCTTGATCAATCTTCCCCATCATCATTACAACCCTCACTTTTGGCATCTGTAAATGCAGTATATAAGTGTAAAAACGTATATATATATATATATATACATTAAACAAAACTGCAATGTAAACCAGCCCTAAGGGCCCATTTACATAAAGGAAATTTCTGCATAGAATCACGCCGGCACATTTATGGAATCAGCGCTTATTTAACATTGAATTTGACATCAGAAATAGGCGTTAGGGAGAAAGGAAAAAAAAAAAGTCCCACTGAACAAATGGGATTCAGCCACAGAATTCTGCAATAAGATTGAACAGGCTTAATCTTTCTGCAAAATCCAGATTGCCTAATTTCCACCAAAAAATGTTGCGCCATGAACAGGTCAGCAGAAATCCCATTGACACCAATGTTGGCTTCACACTGCGAAATTTGCCAGTGTGTGAAAATTATGTAGTGTAAATGGGCCCTAAGACTTCGAGCTATACAGTCATATTCAGAGAACAGGGCTGATGTAAGAGAAGGTCTCAACGTAGCATAGACGACATCTTCTGTACTTCGCTGTAAGGGCCCAGACACACCACAGAATCTCCGCCCAGAGAGCGGAGATTTTGTGGGCAGCGAGACAAGCCAGTGCTAGGACCACTCAGAAATGTGTCGTCTCCGGCAATGCATTTCCGTGGTGTCTGGAATTTTCATGGAGGAATGTCCGGCAAGGATATTCCGTAGTGCAAATTGTGCAGCAGAATCCCATTGAAAACAATAGGAGGCCGCCGCACCAGATTTTCCGAAGCAGAATTACGCTCGAAAAAATATGTGAACTCATCGTTCGCACCCACCTTTGTAATCAGGAAATTCACACATACCCAGGGCTATGGGAAGAAAATTTATTCTGCGGAAACTGTAAAAAGTGTTAACCCCCCTCCGGCTATAAAAGATTCATGGTTAACTTTTTAATAAATTCTTTGTTTTAGAGTTTCTGTATGTGTTGACTTTTCCACTGGTTGCCATTGGAAACAGATGGCATTTAAGCCCCTTCTGCTGTCAGTTTAAGGATTATCCAGGAGAGCTCATTTCAAAAACAGCACCACCCCTGTCCATAGGCTGTGGGCGGCATTACAACTTGGCTCCTTTCACTTCAATGGAGCTGAGCTGCACTACCACACCCAACCTGAGAACAGGGGTGGCGCTGTTTTTTTGAAGAAATCAGAAAGGAAATAGTTGTTTTTTTTCCCGCACAGAATCTCCACGAAATATCATAGGAGATACTACGAAAAGTTGTAGTACAGCGATGCACTGTTACGGCTCTGCACGGGGTGCAAGAAACCCAATACGTCCAGGTGCATACTACCACAATGCATTGCTCTCTGTTACCCCATGCATACTACAGCAGTTCCCTTTAAAAACGTAAACATGGCTACTCTCTACCAGAAACAGCGCCACCAGATGTACCCACAGGTTGTTCTTGGCACTGCAGTTATAGCTCCAGTGAAGTGAATGGAGCTGAGCTGCAATACCACAAGCGATCTTTTGACAGGTGTGGCGCTGTGCAGGCTATCCTCTTTATGGTGCCCTCAAAGTCTTTCCAGTTCATTATATGATAGACTGTAGTAGAAGCTTATGTGTAAGCGTCCATACAGGCAAGCAGGTCCTAGCGGTTGTTCGCATAGGATACAGCAGGATGTAGATGTGACATTGGTACATCCTTTAGATCAGTGTTTCCCAACCAGGGTGCCTCTAGCTGTTGCAAAACTACAACTCGCAGCATGCCCGGACAGCCGTTGGCTGTCCGGGCATGTTGGGAGTTGTAGTTTTGCAACAGCCCGATCCACCCTGATTGGGAAACGCTGCTTTAGCTGGTTCCATCTATTCCAGGTCTTGATATCATGTCTGCAGCTGCAAAGATCCTGACAAGTGAGCGACAATGCCCTCTGCTGGCGGGGTCCTCGGCGCTGTACATTACACAGGTCCATCCTCAAATACTGCTGTACGCCGCGCAATTCTTTTCGTATAAAGGCTCCGGTGTTCCGTGTTAGTTGCGGCACTCAGATGAGGTTGGGCTGCGCACGCTGGACATCAAGTGGGACTTGTAGGTCTTGCTGAGGCCGGTCATCCAGAATTTGAGCAGTTTTACATTGTCCTCCTCCGAGGCTCCCAAAATTCCTAGCAGCTTCTGCGTGTCCTCTTTGGGGCGGCTGTCCACTTTGGTGAACTTGAAAAGCACTTTCACTTTACTAAAAATATAAAAAAAAGTGTATTAGCCCGGGCTACACAAGGACATCTCAATATTTACAGTAAAACGCAGCAGCAAAACCACAACTTTAACCTCTTGAGGACACAGGACATACCTGTACGCCCTGATGTATATCACCAGGATATACCTGTATGTCCTGAATCCCATCTGGACTATGAGGAGAGTGGTAATGACCACCATTAAAGGGGTACTCCTGTGGAAAAAATATTTTTTCAAATCAACTGGTAGCAGAAAGTTAAAACAGATTTGTAAATTACTTCTATTTAAAAAATCTTAATTCCTCCAGTACTTATCAGCTGCTGTATGCTCCACAGGAAGTTGTGTAGTTCTTTTCAGTCTGACCACAGTGCTCTCTGCTGACACCTCTGTCTATGTCAGGAACTGTCCAAAGCAGGAGACATTTGCTATGGGGGATCTGATCCTACTCTGGACAGTTCCTGATACAGACAGAGGTGTCAGCAGACAGCACTGTGGTCAGACAAAAAAGAACTACACAACTTCCTCTGCAGCTGATAAGTACTGGAAGGATTAACCCCTTAAGGACCGGGGTTTTTTCCGTTTTTGCATTTTCGTTTTTTGCTCCTTGCCTTTAAAAAATCATAACTATTTCAATTTTGCACCTAAAAATCCATATGATGGCTTATTTTTTGCACCACCAATTCTACTTTGTAATGACGTCAGTCATTTTGCCCAAAAATCTATGGTGAAACGGAAAAAAAAAATAATTGTGCGACAAAATTGAAAAAAAAACGCAGTTTTGTAACTTTTGGGGGCTTCCGTTTCTACGTAGTACATTTTTCGGTAAAAATGACACCTTATCTGTATTCTGTAGGTCCATACGGTTAAAATGATACCCTACTTATATAGGTTTGATTTTGTCGCACTTCTGGAAAAAATCATAACTACATGCAGGAAAATTAGTACGTTTAAAATTGTCATCTTCTGACCCCTATACCTTTTTTATTTTTCCGTGTATGGGGCGGTATGAGGGCTAATTTTTTGCGCCGTGATCTGAAGTTTTTAACGGTACCATTTTTGCATTGATAGGACTTATTGATCTTATTGACTTTGGAATTTTTTTGCGCGCACGCAATTGACCGAGCGGATTAATGATATATTTTTATAATTCGGACATTTCCGCACGCGGTGATACCACATGTTTATTTTTATTTACACTGTGTTTTTTTTTTTATTGGAAAAGGGGGGTGATTCAAACTTTTAATAGGGGAGGAGTTAAATGATCTTTATTAACTTTTTTTTTTCACTTTTTTTTTTGCAGTGTTATAGGTCCCATAGGGACCTATAACACTGCACACACTGATCTTCTATGCTGATCACTGGTTTCTCATAAGAAACCAGTGATCAACGATTCTGCCGCATGACTGCTCATGCCTGGATCTCAGGCACTGAGCAGTCATTCGGCGATCGGACAGCGAGGAGGCAGGAAGGGGCCCTCCCGCTGTCCTGTCAGCTGTTCGGGATGACGCGATTAGCCGCGGCTATCCCGAACAGCCCGACTGAGCTAGCCGGCCACTTTCGGTTTCACTTTTAGCCGCGCGGCTCAGCTCTGAGCGCGTGGCTAAAGGGTTAATAGCGCGCGGCGCCGCGATCGGCGCTGCACGCTATTAGAGGCGGGTCCCGGCTTCACTATGACGCCGGGCCCGCCGCGATATGACGCGGGGTTACTTTGTAACCCCTTGTTATATCAGGAGAGCAGGACCAAGGGCGTACCTGTACGCCCTTGGTCCTTAAGAGGTTAAAGGGGTACTCCGGTGAAAAACTTTTTCTTTTTTTCTTTTTTTTTAAATCAACTGGGGCCAGAAAGTTAAACAGATTTGTAAATTACTTCTATTAAAAAATCTTAATTCTTTCTGTACTTATTAGCTGCTGAATACTACAGCGGAAATTCTTTTCTTTTTGAAACACAGAGCTGTCTGCTGACATCATGAGCACAATGCTCTCTGCTGACACCTCTGTCCATTTTAGGAACTGTCCAGAACAGCATATGTTTGCTATGGGGATTTCCTTTTACTCTGGACAGTTCCTAAAATGGACAGAGATGTCAGCAGAGAGCACTGTGCTCATGATGTCTGCAGATAGCTCTGTGTTTCAAACGGAAAAGAATTTCCACTGTAGTATTCAGCAGCTAATAAGTACAGGAAGAATTAAGATTTTTTTTAATAGAAGTCATTTACAAATCTGTTTAACTTTCTGGCTCCAGTTGATTTAAAAAAAAAAAAAAAAAAATTACGTTTTTCACCGGAGTACCCCTTTAAGATTTTTTTTAAATAAAAGTTATTTACAAATCTGTATAACTTTCTGGAGCCAGTTGATGTGAAAAAAAAAAAAATAATGTTCTCCACTGGAGTAGCCCTTTAACCCTTCAGATGACATGGTCAATAGTGATCACGGCATCTGAAGCACTAAGGGGGTGAACAGAGACTCATCAGACCACCCGCAGAATAATCAAGGGGGTCCGATGAGTCAAGAAGGTGGCTGGATGTTTCTTCACTTACCTCCAGAGCCGCTCTGGTGATCCTCTTCTACAGTCTACCTTCTGGCAGACCATAGAATTAGATGGCACATTACACTGATCAGTGCTATGCCTATGCATAGCACAGAACAGTATTAGCAATCAATAGCCCTTTTTAAAAAAAAGTTTTAAATGAAAGTGAATAAGCCTCTTTCCCAATAAAAAAACATAAATCCCCCTATTTTCCCATTTTACAAAAATAAGTAAATTTAAAAAAAATAAGTAAATATAGAGACAAACATACTTGGTATCAAAGCATGCGGAAATGTCCGAATTTTTAAAATATAATGTTAAATGGTCAAATATGCTGAACGGCATAAATGTTAAACAAAAAAAAAAAAAAAATTCCATAACTGAAAATTTCCAAAACAGGGCCCCAGCTCTTACCCCTGAGCGCTTCGGCCCCCACCTCCCAATACAAGCTAATCTCGACAGTGACGGTCCGCTCAGCCAATCGCTGGCTGCTGCAGTGTACTGCCTGAGAGTTGTAGTTTGGCAACAGCTGGAGTCATCCTGCTTTGGAAACACTGGCCTATATGCAGACTACTAAAACGAATTTTGTTGCACACCAGATTAGCAGGATATCATGATCACTGGGGGCAAGCGTTTTTGTAAACCAGTGTATTCTGACAATACATTCCCGCAAAAGATGCCCCTTACTTCATCCACTCCTCCTTCAGACACACCAGGCACTGCTCCACCACATCCATAGAAAGGTTCTCGTTGCTCAGAGCAGCTTCAATTTTGTTCAGGATGGTCAATCCCACTACAGGAGATAAAATACAGTACATTGAGACTCTAGAAGAAGTCAGAAGCCATAAAGCGCCTATATCATCATAAATCATCTCTTAGGTGCTTACCCCTGTCTGTGGCCACTGGACTCCCACTGGTCACCACAAATTCATACTTGCTGAGCGGCTCGTCGTCCACGAATAGGACCGGGTACAGGTTGGAACGCGGAGCCGTGCGGACATCAATCATGACGGCAAATTCTGTTAAAAGACAAAAAATAAATAAAAAAATTTAAATGTCAATCTGCTCGGACATAGTTACACCCTTCTGGCTCTGCTGCATCATAAAGAATAATTCTGTACAATTTTAGACTCACCAGAGGACTGCACATGTGGAGGGATCTCAGCCTGGGGGCTCAGTCCCAAAAAATTGCACCTGTAGGCATCTTCATATTTTTCACTGTAAGGGATGACCCGAATGCAGCCCACAGGAAGCATGGCCTGGGGGATAGAGAAAAAAAAAAAAAAGAATAATAAATATATATATATTTGAAGGAAGAAAGCAGCACTCCACTGGAAAGGGTGCACGGGTGCCTCCCGTTGTTGATCTGGGGCAGGGATCCGAGCTTGATATCCAAATAAAAGCAGTGGCACTCCAAGTAGGTGATATAGGTGTTGTCTTTATTCACTCCATATGCTCACTATGGAGTGAATAAAGACAACACCTTTTTCACCTACTTGGAGTGCCACTGCTTTTATTTGGAGAGATATATATATATTATATATATATATATATATATATATATATATATATATTTCATGTTCATGGAATAAACCACTTTTTGTTTGGATATACTGGTGTGCTGCAGTCATCTCTTCTGTGAATATATATATATATATATATATATAATCACAGAAGAGATGACTGCAGCACACCAGTATATCCAAACAAAAAGTGGTTTATTCCATGAACATGAAGTGCAAGTGCGACGTTTCGGTGTTCTCACAACACCATTCTTGAGAATGGTGCTGTGAGAACACCGAAACTTCGCACTTGCACTTCATGTTCATGCAATAAACCACTTTATGTTCATGGAATAAACCACTTTTTGTTTGGATATACTGGTGTGCTGCCGTCATCTCTTCTGTGATAGTCTACTTGGACCCTGGGACCGGGGCCCCTTGGACCTGCCTGCACCCCCTACATGTCTGCATGTGCTGCCTTCCTTGTTTGTGTATGTATATATATATATATATATTTTGCATGATAAAAAAAATTGATTATATATATATATATATATACATACATACATACACACATATATATATACACACACACACACAGTGGTCCCTCAACATACGATGGTAATTCGTTCCAAACGAGCCATCGTTTGTCGAATCCATCGTATGTTGAGGGATTCGTGCAATGTAAAGTATAGGAAGCTGTACTCACCTGTCCCCGCCGCTCGAGATGGTGACCCCGGGCCTCCGCTGGGCTATCCGCTGTCTTTTCCGGTCCTCTGCTGTGTTCTCCAGTCCTCTGCTTTCTTCCACAAGGCCTTACTGGGCCTGCGTAGCGACGTAATTACGCAGCTGTGTATGCCATTCCTATTGGATGGCGTGCGCAGCAGCGTATTGACATCATCAGAGAGGGCCGAGAAGACACCGGAAGACCAGCGCTGGACCCGGAGGGCACCCCGGAGCATCGTGGAGGGGTAAGTAATACTTACCGCACCACACGGGGAACATTAAGCTGCTATCCGGCAGCAGCTTAAGCATTTTGCGCTGCCGGATAGCACTTAATGGGATGGCCCCGACATAAAAAAGCATCGTATGTCGATTTCATCATATGTCGGGTCCATCGTAGGTCGGGGGGTCACTGCATATTAAAATAAATATTATATATATATTTTTTTAATAATATATTATATAATAATTTATAATGTATTAATATCTTAATTATACAAAAAAAATTAAATTATATATATTTTTTTATTTTTTAATATTCTTTTGTTGTTCTTTTTATATAAATATTATATATAATGTTATATAATAATAGTATATATTATCAATAATATATATTAGTTTTACATATGTCAATGTGGTTTCCAAGTATCCCATAACAATTTTCCTATGGGTATATTCCTGCTGCACACACCTGCAGGACATCAAATGCAGACTGAATGAGGTCTTGGTCCTGTCCCTTCCAAATGACTTGGTTTCCCATAAGAATGTGCCAGGCCAGCATGCGGAAGGCAGATGCACCGAGAACCTGAATATAGACGGGATATGGGTAGAGATATCAGATCATTGACTAAATATCCGAGATGTGTAAGAAGAACCCCAGCCTTCATCTACAACAGTGGTCTTCAAACGGCAGCCCTCCAGATGTTGCAAAACTACAACTTCCAGCATGCCCGGACAGCCAACGGCTGTCCGGGCATGCTGGGAGTTGTAGTTTCGCAACATCTGGAGGGCCATAGCTTGTAGACAACTGATCTAGAACAGTGTTCATCTACGTGTGGCTCTTTAGCTGTTGCAGAACTACGACTCCCAGCATGTCAAGAGATACACGCACACACCAATCTAGAGGAATCTGTTGAAATATATACTGTATTAATACTATTTACAATTACGTGTCTATACATTCCCACCTGTCTCATGTGCCGCAGAGACCGGAAAACAGCCGTCCTCCTAATGTTCCAGCTGCAATCTGAAAGGGCTGAGGATTCTGTATGACATTTGGACAGTTCTCTTCCCTCCAAGACTTCAGACTGGGGTCGGGGCTGACCCTCCTCTTCTTCATGACACTCCTGGGCTGCACTCTCTTCCTCCAGGTCTGCAGAAAAAAAATAACCTAGATTATCTAATTCTCTCCCAAGTCCTTAGTGCTATCAACAGCTCCTGTCGACCCCAGTGGGATCTATTGCTTCCAGTCCCTGCCGACCCTAACAATAGCTACAGATCCAAGCGATATACACATAACTGGTTCCCACCATAGTTTATTTACTCCTTTATGGTCTATTCACTTTTACAGGATTTTCTGCTGCAGATTTTATATTGTGTATTTCTTGTACTTGAGAACTTAGTAACAGTATTTCTTGCATTGCCTTAAAAATGTGAAGCATACAGCATTGTTTCCCAACCAAGGTGCCTCCAGCTTTTGCAAAAGTACAACTCCCAGCATGCTCAGAGAGCCGTTGGCTTGAAGCGGCAGGAGTTTTGGGACTCAATGATCAGATTGAACTGGCACCATTTTTGTAACTCTTTTGGATCACTGCTAATACAGTTTTAGAGCCAGCCTTAGAGACACATAGACATAATGCTACTGACCTTATTAGGATCAGTCAGCTTTCTGTTTTTAATTTTTAATCTGAGTCACATGACTCTACACCATGTGCTCCGTGTGCTGATCACACGTTCACTTTGTTTTGACACTTGATGACGCTGACCGTGACGTCTATTTATTACGTCACGCTCTATGCGGAAGTCGCATACTGGCTTGAAGAAGCGCTGTGAAAGCGTGAAACAGTCTGTCCCGGTCACGTCCCCCGCCTCCACCACTGTACCTGTTCGTCACGACTGGAATGCTTCAATAAAGCTCCGTTGAATGGTGAGTGCTGTCCTGTCTTCTATACTTACAGTGCTGTTTGAGCATGCTGGGAGTTGTAGTTTTGCGATAGCTGGAGGTGCCCTGGTTGGCAAACACTGGCGTACTTTCACGTGGAATGTGCAATAATATAATGATAGGAATAAGAACAATAGGAATATGAGAAGTCAAACATATAAAAAAAAAAAAACAACGAAGCCAAGAACTACTGAACTACCACAACAGATACAAGTGCCTCTGACGTGGCTTCTCGAGATACATCCAATAGACGTACCAATCCTGATCAGACATCCTCATTAGGAAGCGGTCAAGACGCGGAGGGAGGAAAAGAAATGCCAAGGGGCAGATATGTCCAAATATGGAAAGGGGCTTCGTGGAAAGGCTAAATGAAGATAATATTGTAGTGAATATTTCTAATATCGCCCTCCTGCTCTGCCGTTTTTACATCCAAAACTCAAGACCAAAATGGTACTTGTTTCCCAAAGTTCATAAAGATGTCGTCCCCCCCCCCCCCCCCCCTCCCGGTCACCCCATCATGGCTGGGAGGGGGTCAGTAACAGAATATTTGTCCAAATATGTTGACTGGACTCTGAGACCATTACTCCCCCATATGCCCTCTTATGTGAAGGACACTGGCAACATCATTCAATTCACCCAAACCTCTCAGTGGCACAACTCTTACTCTCGTAACTGCGGACATCGAGAGCCTGTACACCCACATACCTCATGATGCAGGTGTACAGGCTGTACGGTACATACTCCTCAGTATTAATTTCATTGATTTCATCTGCAATTCATTAATGTTTATCTTGACTCACAATATTTTTTGTTTTGGTGCCGACGGGGATGGTTTAGAAAAATATCAGGCACGGGTAGTCCCACGTCATGTGCATACGCCAAACTTTTTCTATCAATGTCTGAGAAGGAATATATTTATAGTCTCAATAACGCTTTTTTTGAAAAATATTAAAGCATTTTGGCGTTATGTAGATGACGTGTTGATTGTTTGGGAAGGTGAGAAAACTGCATTTGATTACTTTATTACCACTTATCTTAACAGTTCTAATAAGATGAATATGTGCTTCACTAGCACCTATGGTGGACAGCAAGTAGAATTACTTGACCTGACTATTTATGCAGAGGGTCAGTGTCTGCGTACAAAAGAATACCGAAAATCCATTGCAAAAAATTCCATCTTACATTATAAGAGCTCCCACCCCAAACAGGTTAAATTGGCACTGTAAGATAGAAAAACTTTTGATATGTTGTAAAGCATGTATAACCAATAGGTTTTGCAATTGCTTTCATTAGAAAATGTTCAGTATTTCATACTGAAAAAGCCAGTCATACAACTGCCCCCCCTGCCTGCTTGGACACATACTAGTCCTGCTGTGTCCATGAGTTATGGACAAACTTCCTTGATTGACAGCTGTGAGCACAGGGCTCACAGCTGGAGGAAAAATCCTCCCACTGACAGCTTGTGTCCTGCTACTGTCAGTGAGGACAAGATGGGAGTTGTAGTTTTGCTAATGCTAGAGGAGAAGACAGAATACTGAGGAAGGGGGAGGAGACCAGCACAGTGAGGCCACACCCCCTCCCTTTGAAAAGAATTCCGACTTGTGAGCTAAACTAAAAGTGTAATAAAAAATAAATAAAAGGTGCTAGACACACAAAAAATAGATGTACATGGTCAGGATTAGGTACTGAGTGATATATAAAAAAAATGTTTTTGTTGGATCTGACAGAATCTATCCCGTATAACCAGTTTCTCCGTCTCAAGAGAAATAACAGTGATCCCTATGTGTTTAAAGAGCAAGCAAATGATCTTTCCTCCCGTCACTGAGAATGCCTATAGTAAGGCTACAGGTAGTCCTAGAGATGCACTTATCTATGAATCGAGCAAGAGTTCACACAGAAGATCGCAGAAGCTTTCCGGTTGTGGACAATTCAATATTACTCACTATCTCAAACCTATTATCATCTACCTCCCTATCGTTCCTGGGAAGGGCGGCGGTAGGAAAAACTTTATTGAGGAGCCCTCCCTCTGGCGTCACGAATAGCAAGGGTTAACAAGCACCCTTTAATACCAGCACAGCTACACTCCCTATACCCTACATCCCCCAGGCTATCACATACTCGGTTTCTACGAGCGGAAGCACTGTGGATCATGTGCCTTGATGCGCAAGGACCACTCAGATTCAATTATAGGATTGATATGTCCCCCTTTTTGTAGTAACATAGTAGCAGGTGTAGTAGTTACTTGTTATACATTTCTACAAATATTTTTGCATTCCTTCGTGCCAATAACCTGGGACGGTCACATGACTGTTTTTTTTATTTCCACACTATTTTTAGATGCACAGCACAATGACGTATGTGAGGCCGGACGAGGCGCACCTTGAGCGAAATTACTGGTAGTTGCCTCTGAGCGCCAAGGCACTTCTGCGGTCCTGGTCCTTCGGCATGTCCGAATAGGAGCTTCGAGTCCTTTGCTGAACGGTGAGTGCAGGAGTGTTCAGTATTGTTTCTTCGCACAGTAAACAATGGCATACAGTAATGTATTACAGAGTACAAAGTGTTAATGTTGCTTACATGTCTTGTATTTCACAGTACAGCTGCATGATCATTTGGTCACATGTCAGCTCCTGTCCAATAATTACAGGAGAGTCCCTAGTCAAAACTTCCTCTCCAGGGGGAAAAAAAAAAAAAAGAGGTGGACCCAAAAACCTTCTAGTTAGTGAAGGTCTGACTAGAAGGTGCCCCCTCAGCTCTGCTCTTCCCGGTAGGCAAAGTATAGTGGACCTAAGTTTGCTAAAAACTTAGGAATACCTTAGTGATTCCCAACCGGAAATTCCCAGCCCATCTGTCACCCATGTACACTCTCTACCCGTCACCCATGTATACTCCTCTACACCCATCTGTCACCCATGTACACTCCTCTATACCCCTCTGTCACCCATGTACACTCCTCCCCACACCTGTCACCCATGTGCACCTTTCTGCACCCCTCTGTTACCCCTTTACACCTATACGCCCCTTTATTCCTCCTCACTTATAAAAAGGGAATCTGGAGGCTGATGCTGGTGCGGAGCCTAATAGGTTTGTTTTTCAGGTTTAACGGTTAAGAATTGTGGCTGGAAGAAATCGTTATGACGGCGTGGACCAGATGGAGAAGAGAAGGCAACCATGCTGATTTTAGAAGATGCCAAATGTGAGTAGCTGTATAAAGCAGCACTGTAATCTAAACTACATACTAACCACAGCTAAATTGATATTGTGCATTGCGGCTGTTTCCCCCCTTTTTTTTTTTTTTTTACCCGAAAAAGGTTGGGAAACACTGGCATACCTTCATCTAGGCAACATGTAACCTGCAGTTCCAACCCTAAGTCCATGCTGCGAGGATACCTTTTTTACACTGTCATAGCCTCCATGGGGAGAGTATTTTCAAGAACGTATAGAGCTGGACAAAGGCCTTTCTGTCTTTCAGTGACCTCAGTGCCAACTTGTCTGGATGCGCCTTTCTGAGTCTTGTATCACAGATTACCACCAAAAAAGTAAGAAACTGTATTTCTATAGATTTGTGGACGGTGTTTAAGTGTCACTTGAAAAAACATTTTTGACATGGTGTAGGAAAATGTTAAAAGTTTTGATCGGTCGGGGTCTTAGAGCTCATCTATAGAGCAGTGAGACTAACGTTCACTCCCGATTGCTTAACACCAATCGTTCTCCAAGATAGTGGGGGTCTCAGCACAGAGATCCCGACTAGTCAAAACATTTGACATGTCCCTACAACATGTCAAATATGTTCTATAGAAGCCTAGCATTAAAAGTCAAATTCCTTGGCTTTGTGTGAGTGAACAACTCTGAGAAAAAAACAGGATGTTTGTGGGGTTCACGGAGGAACACTGGGTTAGAACCGCTTTGCCTCATAATATATCTCTCAGGGACTACTGCCCTCAAGATAGCCTTTTACGTTACCCATGGTCTCCACACACATACCTGCCTGCTTCTCCATCTGCACCAAAGTATCCTCTGTTGGGGCTCCCTCCAGCAGCTTCTCGGTCAGACGGCAACCACAAGCCTTCAGTAACCTGCTAGGACATTGTTAGCTTAATAATTTTACTAGGCCAAAAGTAAAAATACAAGGAACATACTACAAAATCAAGATATATTCTTAGGCTTTAAAGGCTACTCCCGTGGAAAACTTTTATTTTTAAATCAACTGGTGCCAGAACGTTAAACAGATTTCTAAATCACTTCTATTAAAAAAAAATCTTAATCCTTCCAGTATTTTTTAGGGGCTGTTTACTAAAGAGAAATCCAAAAAAGAAATGCATTTCCGATGTCATGACCACAGTGCTCTCTGCTGACATCTCTGTCCATTTTAGGAACTGTCCAGAGCAGGAGAAAATTCCCATAGCAAACATATGCTGCTCTGGACAGTTCCTAAAATGGACAGCAGAGGTCAGCAGAGAGCACTGTGGTCATGACATCAGAGGAAATGCATTTCTTTTTTGGATTTCTCTTTAGTATACAGCCCCTAAAGAGTACTGGAAGGATTAAGATTTTTTAATAGAAGTGATTTACAAATCTGTTTAACTTTCTGGCACCAGTTGATTTAAAAAAAAAAAAAAAAAAAGTTTTCCACGGGAGTACCCCTTTAACTTTGCAGCCCAAGGCCATTTGATATTAAGGCACGTGTAACAGTTGTGATATCCTACATTGGTTAAACTGGATAAGTCTCAGACGCATACAATCGAAAATGTGGGCTGAATCAATGTCACATTTGAATACTGTGCATTTCATATCACCATCCAGTGTATACACCTCTCTGTCACAATTCAAACCAGGCATGATGTACATCAGGGGTGGGGAACATCCAGCCCATGCCATTTTTTGTGGCACACCAGTGGTTCCTAACCAGCTGGTGCGAGATTCCATAAGGGGTGCCACGGCATTCCAGTGGGAAAGAAGGTGACAGGACACACTAGGATGCATGTGGCTTAGCACCAGCACAGATGTTCTAGCATGCCCCAGGATGAACACCAGCCTCTAGTGATGCTGCCTGCGGTCACTAGAGGCTGAGAACATTTCTTCCTCTGGGAGGCGCACAATAAGTGATGTCATTGTGCATGTCCCAAATGGTAGAGACACTCCCGGCCTCTAGTGGCTGCTGGAAGAAGCTCGCTGTGGCCTAGGAGCAGGGGAAGACGTTGGTGACTGTGGGGGAACAGGGGTGAGTATGAGTTGAGTTGACAAACTACCTACAGGAGGGGTTCTA
This sequence comes from Hyla sarda, assembly GCF_029499605.1. Classification (NCBI taxonomy): domain Eukaryota; kingdom Metazoa; phylum Chordata; class Amphibia; order Anura; family Hylidae; genus Hyla; species Hyla sarda. The sequence continues at coordinate 217,843,895 of NC_079196.1, read as the reverse complement.
CATATTGGGGAAAACCTACCGTTAGGTAGCAAACTGTCTACAGGGGGGTCCTATATGAAGGGGATAATTATCTATGGGGAACGGGAAAAAGGATGGGGATGACAGCACCTGACAAGAATCAGAATGAGACATGTTATCAGATCTTTACAGTAGTGCAGCCTCAGGCTTTGGGCCTTTACACTCAGGTGATCATAGCATAGAACAGTGGTCTTCAACCTGCGGACCTCCAGATGTTGCAAAACTACAACTCCCAGCATGCCCGGACAGCCGCTGGCTGTCCGGGCATGCTGGGAGTTGTAGTTTTGCAACATCTGGAGGTCCACAGGTTGAAGACCACTGGCATAGAAGATATTAAACAACATTATGTTATGTGAACTAAACAAGACTTTACCAAGCAAAAGATGTGTGCAGACAGGCCCATAAATTATCATCGTTGGTGAGTGACGTCAGGGATCGGGCTGCATTGCCATTTCTCTGGTGCAAAAATGGTGTGAACGCTGTGTTAATCCGAAGGGGGCGCTGTGGACACCCAAACTGTTCTGCTTCAAACACCTGTAAAACATACCATAAGTGTATTATTTATTGCTGAATAAGAGTATAATAACCTTGTCCAATGACAGATGCCTAGTCTTTTCATGACTTTTTGATACCTTTAAAGGGGTTCTCCCTTGTTTATACTGTTTTATGTTATTATGTTTGTGTGTTATGTGTGTATAAGTAGGTGTGTTGTGATTATATATATATATGTATTTTCTTACCTTTTGTGAAGATACGGAAGCTGGCCCCTTTTTCTTCCAGTGGCTTGCTGTGCACCTCGGCCTCCGCCATGTTGTGTTCGGTAAGTGGGATGTCGGGGGATGTGTTCTTGCTTCTGTCCTTCCTATCTTCTGACGTTCGAGGCGAATCTTTTCTTCCTGTTTCTTCCGTGGCTCAGTGACGAATCTGCGGCCTCTTCCGGCACATGCGCAGGTAGTTTTTTTTTACCAATAACGTTTTTTTTGTCTAACTGACAAACTGTCTGCGCATGCGAGAGTATGCAAGTGCTAAGCTAACAGCGTAGCGTACGTTAGGTCTACGCTAATAGCGTAGCTTCGCGCAAGCGCAGACAGTTTGTCAATTAGACAAAAAAAACTTTATTGGTAAAAAAAAAACAACTACCTGCGCATGCGCCGGAAGAGGCCGCAGATTCGTCGCTGAGCCACGGAAGAAACAGGAAGAAAAGATTCGCCTCGGACGTCAGAAGATAGGAAGGACAGAAGCAAGAACACACCCCCCGACATCCCACTTACCGAACACAACATGGCGGAGGCCGAGGTTACACAGCAAGCCACTGGAAGAAAAAGGGGCCAGCTTCCGGATCTTCACAAAAGGTAAGAAAATACATATATACATAATCACAACACACATAAAAAAAAACACATACTTATACACACATAACACACAAACATAATAACAAAAACCAGTATAAGCAAGGGAGAACCCCTTTAACCCCATATAAGTTTTTGGGGAGCTTTTTCGAGTGAATTTACTTACTTTGAATGCCTTCCCTTGAAGCTCATCTATGACCCCTCTGATCTTGGACAGTAAGAAGGGCCAGGAGTTGATGAGGTAGATCCGGTCCATCATGATGACAATGATACTGTACCAGCGCTGGAACCCCCGGGCGAGACTGTCCTTGATGAAGAACGTATGGCTGAAGACAAAGCCGTGCTGCTCATCCCCAAAAAAGATGGGCCCTTCCCTGCCAGGGCAGACCTAGTCCATAGTGACACATCCAACAACAGACATGTGAGGGCAGAATAGAAGAAAAATAAAGCAAGTTTGCAAATATTCTTAATGAAAAATATTAAATTTTTCTGTTAACAGCTTCAGTGCGGATTTATGTGCATCCATGGCTGCACAAATACGTTACTGCAAGATCAGACTACACAGGGTTTTCTTGTAGTCTGTATTGTAACAAAGGTCAGAGGGGTATAAGACTATTTTATTTCCATATTTCCCATAAAGGTGACTGGTGTTCTTACCTCACAGCTTAAGCTGCGCACACAGGCCTGACGAACAATGCTGAAGAGCTGAGGGTGGTAGGGGTGCTGGTGGCTGACATATTTAATGGAAGTCTCCTTATCATGGCTGATGTAGCCAGGGTGGCCAGCGTCCAAAGACCGGCAGCCCTGAATAAAGAAAGTAACAAAATATATTAAAAATGTGTTTGCCCACTCCAGTTTTTATTAAGAATATATTATGTACAAGTGGGACTGCTATAAAGTATAGGGAATGTGAATGTGATCATAATGGTGTCACCAGTAATATAACTACTATAATACTGTCTCCTATGAACAAGAATATAACTACTATAATACTGTCTCATATGAACAAGAATATAACTACTATAATACTGCCTCCTATATACAAGAATATAACTACTATAATACTGCTCCTATATACAAGAATATAACTACTATAATACTGCCCCTATATACAAGAATATAACTACTATAATACTGCCCCTATATACAAGAATATAACTACTATAATACTGCTCCTATATACAAGAATATAACTACTATAATACTGCTCCTATATACAGGAATATATCTACTATAATACTGCTCCTATATACAAGAATATAACTACTATAATACTGCCTCCTATATACAAGAATATAACTACTATAATACTGCTCCTGTATACAACAATATAACTACTATAATACTGCTCCTATATACAACAATATAACTACTATAATACTGCTCCTATATAGGGAATGTGAATGTGATCATAATGGTGTCACCAGTAATATAACTACTATAATACTGTCTCCTATGAACAAGAATATAACTACTATAATACTGTCTCATATGAACAAGAATATAACTACTATAATACTGCCTCCTATATACAAGAATATAACTACTATAATACTGCTCCTATATACAAGAATATAACTACTATAATACTGCCCCTATATACAAGAATATAACTACTATAATACTGCCCCTATATACAAGAATATAACTACTATAATACTGCTCCTATATACAAGAATATAACTACTATAATACTGCTCCTATATACAGGAATATATCTACTATAATACTGCTCCTATATACAAGAATATAACTACTATAATACTGCCTCCTATATACAAGAATATAACTACTATAATACTGCTCCTGTATACAACAATATAACTACTATAATACTGCTCCTATATACAACAATATAACTACTATAATACTGCTCCTATATAGGGAATGTGAATGTGATCATAATGGTGTCACCAGTAATATAACTACTATAATACTGTCTCCTATGAACAAGAATATAACTACTATAATACTGTCTCATATGAACAAGAATATAACTACTATAATACTGCCTCCTATATACAAGAATATAACTACTATAATACTGCTCCTATATACAAGAATATAACTACTATAATACTGCCCCTATATACAAGAATATAACTACTATAATACTGCTCCTATATACAAGAATATAACTACTATAATACTGCTCCTATATACAAGAATATAACTACTATAATACTGTCTCCTATATACAAGAATATAACTACTATAATACTGCTCCTATATACAAGAATATAATTACTATAATACTGCTCCTATATACAAGAATATAACTACTATAATACTGCCCCTATATACAGGAATATATCTACTATAATACTGCTCCTATATACAAGAATATAACTACTATAATACTGCCTCCTATATACAAGAATATAACTACTATAATACTGCTCCTGTATACAACAATATAACTACTATAATACTGCTCCTATATACAACAATATAACTACTATAATACTGCTCCTATATACAAGAATATAACTACTATAATACTGCTCCTATATACAAGAATATAACTACTATAATACTGCTCCTATATACAACAATATAACTACTATAATACTGCTCCTATATACAAGAATATAACTACTATAATACTGCTCCTATATACAAGAATATAACTACTATAATACTGCCTCCTATATACAAGAATATAACTACTATAATACTGCTCCTGTATACAACAATATAACTACTATAATACTGCTCCTATATACAACAATATAACTACTATAATACTGCTCCTATATACAAGAATATAACTACTATAATACTGCTCCTATATACAAGAATATAACTACTATAATACTGCTCCTATATACAACAATATAACTACTATAATACTGCTCCTATATACAAGAATATAACTACTATAATACTGCTCCTATATAAAACAATATAACTACTATAATACTGCTCCTATATACAAGAATATAACTACTATAATACTGCTCCTATATACAAGAATATAACTACTATAATACTGCTCCTATATACAAGAATATAACTACTATAATACTGCCCCTATATACAAGAATATAACTACTATAATACTGCCCCTATATACAAGAATATAACTACTATAATACTGCTCCTATATACAAGAATATAACTACTATAATACTGCTCCTATATACAAGAATATAACTACTATAATACTGTCTCCTATATACAAGAATATAACTACTATAATACTGCTCCTATATACAAGAATATAATTACTATAATACTGCTCCTATATACAAGAATATAACTACTATAATACTGCCCCTATATACAGGAATATATCTACTATAATACTGCTCCTATATACAAGAATATAACTACTATAATACTGCCTCCTATATACAAGAATATAACTACTATAATACTGCTCCTGTATACAACAATATAACTACTATAATACTGCTCCTATATACAACAATATAACTACTATAATACTGCTCCTATATACAAGAATATAACTACTATAATACTGCTCCTATATACAAGAATATAACTACTATAATACTGCTCCTATATACAACAATATAACTACTATAATACTGCTCCTATATACAAGAATATAACTACTATAATACTGCTCCTACATACAAGAATATAACTACTATAATACTGCTCCTATATACAAGAATATAACTACTATAATACTGCCTCCTATATACAAGAATATAACTACTAGGGGTGTGAATCGCCAAGAATTTGGCGATTCGATTCGAATCGCGATACCAGTGTGGCGATTCGATATATCGCGATATATCGCGATACCGTCTAGGTGACGATACATCGCGATATATCGCCCACCTGGGAGCATTCATAGATCCCAATAGACGCCGCTGTCAGCTTTGACAGCGCCGATCTAGTACTCCGGTGCTGCAAAATAAAATAAAACGCACTTTATCTTACCTGCCAACGAGCCCCCGGAGCTCCGGTACAGGTGTTCGGTCCCCGGGCTGTATTCTTCTTACTTCCTGTTAGTCCGGCACGTCACATGGAGCTTCAGCCTATCACCAGCGGAGGCGGGACATCGCTGCGGCTGGTGATAGGCTGAAGCTCCATGTGACGTGCCGGACTAACAGGAAGTAAGAAGAATACAGCCCGGGGACCGAACACCTGTACTGGAGCTCCGGGGGCTCGTTGGCAGGTAAGAAAAGTGCGTTTTATTAAAAATTCCACATCCCTAAAAGAATCGATTCAAAAATATTTTGAATCGATTCTGTATCGGCAAATGAAAAATCGCGATTATCGCGAGAATCGATTTTTTCTTACATCCCTAATAACTACTATAATACTGCCTCATATATACAAGAATATAACTACTATAATACTGCCTCCTGTATACAAGAATATAACTACTATAATACTGCCCCCAATATAAAAGAATATAACTACTATAATACTGCTCCTATATACAAGAATATAACTACTATAATACTGCTCCTATATACAAGAATATAACTACTATAATACTGCCCCCAATATAAAAGAATATAACTACTATAATACTGCTCCCTATATACAAGAATATAACTACTATAATACTGCTCCTATATACAAGAATATAACTACTATAATACTGCCTCCTATGTACAAGGATATAACTACTATAATACTGCACCTATATACAAGAATATAACTACTATAATACTGCTCCTATATACAAGAATATAACTACTATAATACTGCTCCTATATACAACAATATAACTACTATAATACTGCTCCTATATACAAGAATATAACTACTATAATACTGCTCCTATATACAAGAATATAACTACTATAATACTGCCTCCTATATACAAGAATATAACTACTATAATACTGCCTCCTATATACAAGAATATATCTACTATAATACTGCCTCCTATATACAAGAATATAACTACTATAATACTGCCTCCTATATACAAGAATATAACTACTATAATACTGCCTCCTATATACAAGAATATAGCTACTATAATACTTCCATAGAAGAATATTCTGATTACCTCGCACATATCTGATTTCTTGAGCCTGGGGCTGTTGGACTCCGCACTGGCGCCATCCGCAGGGCTATGACATCGGATCCTACTACTCATCTGGATTCCTCCCTCTTCCTCCTCCACCTGCTCCCCCTGTCCCAGGCTATCTCCGTAGGTCGCCCCCTGGGGGAGGGGCGAGTGCAGCGCTTCAGTGCAGAACAGGGTGCGGGGTCCATGAAGTTCGCAGAAGTGGCACAGCGCTACGATGGCGTTCATGGTTGCCCTTTAGGGGTCAGGGGGTCACCCTGTAGAACGATCAGCGATGGCCGCCACTATGGTCGCATAGGTCGTCATCCTAGAAAACGCAGGAGAGTAAATAATTTAGCATTTAACTCATTCCTCTCCAGCTGTCGCAAAACTACAACTCCCATCATGCCCTGACAGCCGAAGGCTGTCAGGGCATGATGGGAGTTGTAGTTTTGCGACAGCTGGAGAACCACATGTTGGGGAACATCTATTAAACTCTATGGCAGTTTAAAGGGACACAGTCAAGATAATCGAGTGTCGAGCTGTGTAGGCCCTTAGAGATCCCCCATCACTCATACAGTTCTATCTGGTCTGCGGCTGCACTACAAATCCCAGCAAGTCTACACACATAAAACGATACCACCTATAATCAGCAGCGCCCCCCAACAACACGTCCACACACTCACCTGTCAATCCGCCATGTTTACATCACATGACAGTCACTGACTTCCCTTTCTGTGGGCGATACCAAGTGGCGCGGTTGAGAAAGGGGGGGAGGGGTTTGAGATTTGAAAGATTACCCAGGCCGAGAAATTACTTCTGCATTAATGTACTAATAATATTTTTTACTTTGTCTGGTGTAAAATTGTTGGGAATTATTTCTAAGAGGGGAGAGTGAAGGCAGCGGCTAAAAACAGATTTCCTCTCCATCACCCCCTGTGCAGAGCGTAGGGATGGTTTAACCCGAAGCTCGGATTTCTGCACGGAATGCGTCAGCTGATGCAGTCACATGACTCCTCCCCCCTCCAGGTGCTGCGCTGTGTCACTGGGCTGTCACCAGAGCCCTGACATGTGATCTGATAGATTATATAGGTCCTTAGTGATGTTCTATATTATTTTATAGATTATATAGGTCCTTAGTGATGTTCTAGATTATTTTATAGATTATATAGGTCCATAGTGATGTTATAGGTTATTTTATAGTTTATATATTTCCATAGTGATGTTATAGATTATTTTATAGTTTATATAGGTCCTTAGTGATTTTATAGATTATTTTATAGTTTATATAGGTCCTTAGTGATGTTATAGATTATATAGGTCCTTAGTGATGTTATAGATTATTTTATAGATTATATAGGTCCTTAGGGATGTTATAGATTATGTAGGTCCATAGTGATATTATAGATTATTTTATAGATTATATTGGTCCTTAGTGATGTTATAGATTATTTTATAGATTATATAGGTCCTTAGTGATGTTATAGATTATTTTATAGTTTATATAGGTCCTTAGTGATGTTATAGATTATATAGGTCCTTAGTGATGTTATAGATTATTTTATAGATTATGTAGGTCCATAGTGATATTATAGATTATTTTATAGATTATATTGGTCCTTAGTGATGTTATAGATTATATAGGTCCTTAGTGATGTTATAGATTTTTTTTGAGATTGTATATGTCTTTAGTGATGTTATAGATTAGTTTATAGATTATATAGGTCCTTAGTGATGTTATATTATTTTATAGATTATATATGTCCTTAGTGATTTTAGATAATTTAATGGTTTATGTAGGTCCATAGTGATGTTATAGATAATTTTATAGATTATATAGGTCCATAGTGATATTATAGATAATTTTATAGATTATATAGGTCATAAATGATGTTATAGATTATTTTATAGTTTATGTAGGGTCTTATTGATGTTATAGATAATTTTATAGATTATATAGGTCCTAAGAGATTTTATAGATTATTTTATAGATTATATAGGTCCTTAGTGATGTTATAAATTATTTTATAGATTATATAGGTCCTTATTGATGTTATAGATTATTTTATAGATTATATAGGTCCTTAGTGATGTTATAGATTATTTTTTAGATTATATAGGTCTTTAGTGGTTATAGATTATTTTATAGATTATATAGGTCCTTAGTGATGTTATAGATTATTTTATAGATTATATAGGTCCTTAGTGATGTTATAGATTATTTTATAGATTATATAGGTCCTTAGTGATGTTAAATATTATTTTATAGAGTATATAGGTCCTTAGTGATGTTATAGATTATTTTATAGATTATATAGGTCCTTAGTGATGTTATAGATTAGTTTATAGATTATATAGGTCCTTAGTGATGTTATAGATTATTTTATAGTTTATGTAGGGTTTTATTGATGTTATAGATTATTTTATAGATTATATAGGTCTTAAGAGATGTTAAACATAATTTTATAGATTATATAGGTCCTAAGAGATTTTATAGATTATTTTATAGATTATATAGGTCCTTAGTGATGTTATAAATTATTTTATAGATTATATAGGTCCTTATTGATGTTATAGATTATTTTATAGAATATATAGGTCCTTAGTGATGTTATAGATTATTTTAGTTTATGTAGGGTCTTATTGATGTTATAGATTATATAGGTCCTAAGAGATGTTAAACATAATTTTATAGATTATATAGGTCCTAAGAGATGTTAAACATAATTTTATAGATTATATAGGTCCTTAGTGATGTTATAGATTATTTTATAGATTATATAGGTCCTTAGTGAGGTTATAGATTATTTTATAGATTATATAGGTCCTTAGTGATGTTATAGATTATTTTATAGATTATATAGGTCCTTAGTGATGTTAGATTAATTGATGTGATGTTATAGATTATTTTATAGATTATATAGGTCCTTAGTGATGTTATAGATTATTTTATAGATTATATAGGTCCTTAGTGAGGTTATATATTATTTTATAGATTATATAGGTCCTTAGTGATGTTATCGATTATTTTATAGATTATATAGGTCCTTAGTTATGTTATAAATAATGTTATAGATTATATAGGTCCTTAGTTATGTTATAGATAATGTTATAGATTATATAGGTCCTTAGTGATGTTATAGATTATTATGTAGATTATATAAATCCTTAGTGATGTTAGATTAATTGATGTGATGTTATAGATTATTTTAGAGATTGTATGACTTTAGTGATGGTATAGATTATTTTATAGATTATGTAGATTCTTAGTGATGTTTTAGATTATTTCAAAGATTTTGTAGGTCTTTAGTGATGTTATAGATTATTTTAGAGATCATGTTAGCCTTTAGTGATGTTATATTTTATTATCTAGATTATGTAGGTCCATAGTGATGTTATATATTGTTTTATAGATTGTATATGTCCTTAGTGATGTTATAGATTTTATAGAGTATGTAGGTCCATGTTGATTTAGGTCCTTATATATGAGAAGGAAAAATAAATGTCAAATATGTAAGCACAGCCACAGTAGCCCTTAAAGGGGTACTCCAGCCCTGAGACATCTTATCCCCTATCCAAAGGATAGGGGATAAGATGTCTCACCGCAGGGGTCCCACCGCTGGGGACCCTGCAATCTTGTATTTGCCACCCACCTGTTTGAGCTGCTCGCCGTGGTTCCAGCTCACAAACAGCCAGGTGGCGACCACGGGGCCGGAGTATCGTGACGTCACGACTCCGCCCCCGTGTGACATCACGGCCCGCCCCCGCTATGCAAGTCTATGGGAGGGGGCGTGACATCCCATAGACTTGCATAGCGGGGGTGGGCCATGACATCACACAGGGGCGGAGTCGTGACATCACGATACTTCGGCCCCATGGTCGCCACCTGGCTGTTTGTGAGCTGGCACCGCGGCATGCAGCTCAAACAGGTGGGTGGCGACTACAAGATTGCAGGGGTCCCCAGCGGTGGGACCCCTGCGGTGAGACATCTTATCCCCTATCCTTTGGATAGGGGATAAGATGTCTCAGGGCTGGAGTACCCCTTTAACCCCATCAGGATCGGGCCAATTAGCATTTTGGTTTTATCCTCCTCATCTTCTAATAACCATACAGGACATCCTGTACATGAAGCAACCACAGGAGCTGCACTCACTTCGTGCACAGCAGGTCCCGGCTGCTGTCTGCAGCCAGGGACTCGCCAGTAATGGGGGACATGGGCGATCCTGCTGATGTCCGCCAATAACCCCTCAGATGCCGTGATCAATACTGATTACGGCAATGCGGTGCTTGAAATGGCTGAACCGCAGGGATCAGATCAGCCAGATGGCGGATGAAGGACCCTTCACTTGCCTTTGCTGCTCTCCCAGGGTCTTTTTTTTCTGGTCTGCCTTCTAGCAGACGAGAGAAGTAGATCACCGATAATACAGATCAGTGCTATGTCTATACATAGCACTGGACAGTGTTAGTAATCCAATGATTGCCATAAATAGTCCCCTGTGGGAATTTATTTTTATTTTATTTTTTTTAAATAAGCCCCTGCCCCAATAAAAATGTAAAACACTCCTTTTTCCATTTTACACACAAAAAAAAAATTCAAAAAAAAAGAGTAAAATATAAATATAAAAACATATAGGGGGAGATTTATCAAAACCTGTGCTGAGGAAAGTTGACCAGTTGCACATAGCAACCAATCAGATCGCTGCTTTAATTTTTCAGAGGACTTGTTAAAAATGAAAAAAAAAAGATCTGATTGGTTGCTATGGGCAACTGCTCCATTTTTCCTCTGCACAGGTTTTGATAAATCTCCCCCAAATCTCATGCAATACACCCCGGCACTGGTCTTCTTCCTGGTGCAAGGGCTCAATACATGAAACCGGCCGAGTCGGGACATCACTGCGGCCGGTGATTAACTGATCCGCAGTGTAACGTATTGACCCCCAGGAGGCCTCCACCAGGGAACTAGAGCGGCGATACCGGGGCAACGTGGAAGAGGCGTCAGGTAAATCCTGTTTGTTGTTTTATATAATGTCAGTAGATGTGCTGCACTAGAGTACTGCTTTTAGGCCAAAATGGGCTGTTGTCCTTAAAGGGGTTCTCCAGTGCTTACACATCTCCTCCCCAGTGTGCCGTCACGCTCCACCCCTCAATGCAAGCCTTCGGGAGGGGGCGGGACTCCCGCAATCAGGCATCTTATCCCCTATCTTTTGGATAGGGGATAAGATGTCTAAGCACCGGAGTACCCCTTTAAGGAGTTAGAGAATATGTTTGTTATCAGAAAAAGACCTATTGTTTACATGTTTATGATTTAAGAATCAATGGCGATTTTTTGTCTTATTTTGCATTTTACTATGTATATTTTCTTATAATCATGAAATCTTGCATTGTCAATTCTGGCCACTAGGGCCTAATATTAAAGGGGTACTTCGGTGGAAAACAATTTTTTTTTTTTTTTTTTAAATCAACTGGTGCCAGAAAGTTATACCAAGGAAGTTGTATTTCTTTCTGGAATTCTTTTCAGTCTGACCACAGTGCTCTCTGCTGACACCTCTGTCCATATCAGGAACTGTCCAGATTACAAGCAAATTCCCATAGCAAACCTCTCCTGCTCTGGACCATTCCTTACACAGACAGAGGTGTCAGCAGAGAGCAATGTGGTCAGACTGAAAAGAACTCCAGAAAGAAATAAAACTTCCTCTGTAGCCTACAGCATCTGATAAATACTGGAAGGATTAAGATTTTTAAATATAAGTAATTTACAAATCTGTATAAATCTATCTATCTAAATATATATATAAATATATATAAATATATATAAATATATATATATATATATATAAATATATATAAATATATATAAATATATATAAATATATAAATATATATATATAAATATATAAAA